>NW_020173375.1:3167417-3247949 GCF_003031525.2 Neophocaena asiaeorientalis asiaeorientalis
CCACCCATATCTCCACCTTTTTTTTTTTTTTTTTTTTTATTGAGATGTAATTCACATACCATAAAATCCACCCTTTTGAAGTGTACAATTCAGGGTATTTTATATCACAGCATCCATTTTAAGCCAGCGGTCAACCATGGGTTAGCACCAAACGCCCCGCCAGTAGGCCATATGGACATAATTAGAAGTGCTATTTGATCTGGTGTATTCACACTTGTCGGCTCCTTCTTCTCAAGATGAAGCTTTGATCTTCCTATAGCTGACGGTCTCCTTCTACTGGGCCTGCCCGACAGTTCCAGCACATCCACCCTGGGCCACAAAGAGGACACTGCCTGCTCTGAGCTGGAGCCCTCCGCCATCTGACCCTCAGGCTGCTGGGGCAAAAGTCCTGGTCTGAGATTCAGGCAAGAGGCCCACAAGCGCTGAGCCACCAGGCACCCACTGTCTGCTCAAGATTTTACAGAGTCAAGGGGTGGGTTCAGTTTTGTGGGACCTGAAGTTTATATCATTTGAGGGGTCCCCCTTGAAGAAGAAGAATGCAAAATGGCAAATACAAAAGGAGGTCTAGAGTCTTGGAAGGGGCTTGTTCAAGGGAGCGCCTCAAGGCATAAGCTTCATTAACCTCCCAGTCCGTCTGCTTCTGGGCTTCCGGCATCGAGTGTCCAAACGAACGGTGCCCTGGGAGGCACCATGATTCAATTTGGGCTCATTCTTCTTTCTCTCCGATGAGACTTGGAGCGGGGGATCAATGAAGCTGCAGTTACTCCAACCCAGGACACAAGGAGTGGCTACTCGGTACCCACCTGGGGTACCCAGCTCTTTCCCCTGGGGCAGAGGTGCCTACAATCAGGAGGCCTGGAGTCTGGCGGAGAGATGTCGCCACAGAGCCCGGACAATAGGCCTTGCAGAGGACCAGACCCATGGCTGGCCCATGTCCGCCCACTGCTCTCACCCACCGAGCAAAGCTCCAGCCCCCTAGCCAGAGTTTGGTGGGGCCATGGGGTTGGGGTGGGTGCAGGGACACACAGACATCTGACAGTCAGCTCCCCAGGTACCCTGGAGAGCCATGCCAACTTGATGGTGGCAGGGCCTGTCTGTCCGCTTTTGATTCTGAGCTGGCCAAATGTCACAAGCTGTCCTCAGATAAATGCCTCTTGAGAGTCCAAAGACTCCTACCTGCGGCCACATTCCAGGTGTGGTTGAGCAACAATGTGGACAGTTCCCTGCACTGCTTTGCCTCTTCTTGCATCAATTTGGCCTTCTTTTCCAGCTCCAGGAGGCCCTGCCCCATTTCTCCTCTACAGCTTTTGCTTGCTCAACACAATGTGCTGTGGAAATCCTCACAGCGAGTTGCATCAGCAGCAAAAATACCAAAATCACAACCACGGAGTGATTGAGGAAGCCACAGCCGAGGTTCACCCTGAAAACTACAGCAACCTTCTTTAATTTAGAATAAAGGGACTTCCCTTGGGACTTCCCTGGTGGCGCACTGGTTAAGAATCCACCTGCCGATGCAGTGGACACAGGTTCAATCCCTGGTCCAGGAAGATCCCACATGCCAGGGAGCAACTAAGCCCGTGAGCCACAACTACTGAGCCTGCGCTTTAGAGCCTGTGCTCCTTAACAAGAGAAGCCACCGCAATGAGAAGTCCGCTCACGGCAACGAAGAGTAGTCACGGCTCACCGCAACTAGAGAAAGCCAGTGTGCAGCAACGAATACCCAACACAGCCAAGAGAGAAAGAGAGAGAGAAAGAAAAGAAGGAGGTGATCATATAAATAAACAAATAAATGAAAAATAAAATAAAGAAAAACAGCCCTCCTTCCCAGAAGCTCTTCTCTAAGGCTTGGGTTCTCTGACTCAGCAAGACTGACTTCTCTTTACTCCATCCTATTTCTCTGTAAGTGACTGGGCTATCTCTTCATTCATTCATTCATTTGCGTTACAGATGTTTATTGAGTGCCCGCCATGTTCCCAGCACTGGGGCAGGCACTGAGGCTACAGTGATGAATAAGGCAAATTGTGTGTCCAAACACCTTTATGTTCCCACCATCTCTTTTACTGTTATACCCCATCCTGAGCCAAGCGCAGGGGTGGTCAAAGTGTTGACTAGGGCTTCCCCGGTGGCGCAGTGGTTGAGAGTCCGCCTGCCGATGCAGGGGACATGGGTTCGTGCCCCGGTCCGGGAATATCCCACAGAGCGGCTGGGCCCATGAGCCATGGCCGCTGAGCCTGCGCGTCCAGAGCCTGTGCTCCGCAGCGGGAGAGGCCACAACAGTGAGAGGCCCGCGTACCGCAAAAAAAAAAAAAAAAAGAATATATAATTTCAATCACACAGAGGTTCCTCCTGTCCCCATGCTGGGGTCACAAGTGGCCCTGAACACTTCCTGGACAGTAGCTTCTTAGAATGTTTTGGCCAGAGGGCCGATGCCCCTCTCCTTAGCCAAACCCCCACCATTCTGGAGCTAAGGGAGGACGAAAGAGATTCTACGGGTGGAGTCTTGGGGTCAGAGAAGGAGAGGTTGAACCCAAGGGCTTGGGCAGACGTGGAGGGGAGTAGCTGAGCAGGTGGCCATGGGTGTGTGAGCCCAGAACCGGCCCTGCAGGATGGCTGGCCCGTGAGGCAGGCCCAGGCACTGCAGGCCACGTGGGCCCCGGCCAGCCCCAGCCATGGGAATAGCTGGTAGAACCAAACTCCCTCTGCCTCCAAGACAGCCGCTCCCACCTGCCCCTGCCAGCCAAGGGCTCCCTCTGGGTAAGGGCAACATGGAATTCTTTGTATCAGGATGACAGTTCCCAGCCATGCCCTATGATACTTGAGTCCCAAGAACAACTCACAAGGCTTCAGACCAGAGCCCTGTGCCCACAGCCAGACCAGGCAGGAAGGGGCTCAGGGAGCATTTGCTGCCCTCCTACCCCATGTCGAGCTGATGATGTTTCACCCTCTCAGACCATCTCTGCCAGTTTGTGTATTCAACAAATATCAATTAAGCCCCCACTATGTGCCAGACTATTCTAGGTCCTAGGAGAACATGGAGGACAAAGCAGACAAAAATCCCTGCCTTGTGGAGCTTGCATTCAAGCAGCAGTGGGATGGTGGGGAGAAAAACAGGAAACTGAATTAATTTATAGGTGTATTAGAACAATGATTCTGTGGCAAAAAGCCAGTTTATTTTTTTCCAGTCTGCATTTGGATTTCAGGGCAATGTCAAATTGCCATAGATGCTGAAGTATCTATAGGTACTGTAGTACAGAAGTTTCTAAATGCTTACTCTCCATTTCTACACTCACGTTCACTCCTGCTGCTGGTCCACATTGTGCGAGAAGATGAAAAGAGCTTTGGGAAAAACACGAGTGTAAGAGACATGAGGAGTTGAAAGTAAGGCAGCGGGGCTAAGGGGAGAGTTGCAGTTTTAAAGGGGTGGTTATTGAGAAGGTGACATTTGAGCAAAGATTTGAAGGAGGTAACAGAGAAAGTCACACATGTGTATGAAGATTAGACTTTGGTTGAAGCCTTCTTGAGGGAAAGGGGCAGGGCAGCAGGAAGTGAGGGAGCATTGTAAGGGGGGAAGAAATGGGGATCCCCCAGGATGACCTTTCTGAATCCTGCAGGGTCTGCAGCTCCCTGGGGTGGCTCTTCCCCCAGGGTGGGCCTGGGGTGATCCACACCCCCTTAGAGCATCCATCTCAAGCTAAGGCAGGGCCTCCCTGCTCAGTGCATCCACCTCCAGCTTTGCACAGAAGAGGTGCTTCCAGCTCAGGAGGTGATTTGAGCCCCATTCCTGTGCACATAGGTGCAGGGCCATGACTGCAGGGAAGGTTCCATCTGACGTTTTTCTGCATCCAAGCCCAGATATGTGGCACAGTGGACAGGCAGGAGTCTCTCCTCTTCTTGAACACACTTTCACATCCAGTTACATACACACACTTCCACACCAAACACACACCCAGACTTGAAATATACTTGCGGGCTTGGCCACGTGCACACCTGCCCACCAACATCTATGGTAAACCTTCAGGTACACTAAAATGGGTATGCACACTTTCACACACACACAAAACACACACACACACATAGCCTTGTGGGCCTACATCCATACCCATGCACACACCACATACAAACCCCCAGAGATGCACACATGCTCCTTACACATGGACTCACTCTTCCCAAGAGAGTTTCTACTAAGATAAAACATGTGGTATCTACATCAAGTGGCAGACAGAGAGATGGGACAAAGTTCACTCATGTGTTCAGTGACCAACACAGCCACACAGGAGTAAGCAGCAGGCTTGTCCCCTCACCACCAGGCCTTCGGGAGGTCAATGCTGGGGTGGGATCAGTCTGGGGCAGGAATGTGTCAGAGCTCCCGGGAGCTGACTCAAGGCCAGGAGCAGACAGCCTTTTGCATTCCCAACAAGTAGGTCACCATGATGAGAAGTGCTTGCCTACATGCTGGGACCCAAGGTTGACTGGAACAGAACCGGGGAAAACCCAGCTGTCATGGAGCATCAGGTGTTAACTAGTTGTCTTTTATTCTAGCCCTTTGGTTAGGTCTTTGCAGCACTGGGAGCTTGTGTCAGGGGCCTGAGCCTTTGCTGTGTGCAGTAATTTATTATTATTTATTAGTGTTTTTAGCATATTCCTTAGGATTTTCTATATACCAGATTATGTCATCTATAAATAGAGAGTCTTACTTTTTCCTTTCCAATATGGATGCCTTATATTTAATTTTCTTGCCTAATTGCTCTGGCTACAACTTCTAGTACAATACTGCATAGAAGTGGTGAGAGCATAGAGCATAGAGTGGAGAGATATCCTTGTCTTGATCTTAGGGGGAAAGCATTTAGTTTTTATCATTAAGTATGATACTAGCTGTGAGGTTTTGGAAATGCCCTTTAGCAAGTTCAGAAGTTCCCTTTTATTCCCGGTTTCTTGTGTGCTTTCATCACGAAAGAGTGTTGCGTTTTCTGCAACTATCAAAATGATCATGTGATTATTGTTATTAAATCTATTAATGTGGAGAATGACATTGATTTCTAGACGCTAAACTAAGCTTGCATCCCTAGGGTAAATCCCACTTGGTCATGGTATATAATCTTTTCTATATGGATTCACTGAGGATTTTCCCCACAGGAAAATAAGCCCAGGAAGGATGGGGCCACATCACTGCAGTATTCCCAGTCCCTCCAGCAGTGCCAGGTACAGTGAGTACTCACTGAGCCCCAAGAAATGAATGAAAAAAATGAATCTATAAAGCATAGGATCTCAAGAGCCTCCAAAGAGGCCATGTTAGAAATAGTGTCTATTTCATTATCACAAATGTCTGAGTATGCATGATCCTTGTAAAGCACAAAGTCAGGGGAGACTATGAAAAATCCAGAACTAGAATGAAGCCCTTCCCAGGGGAGGGGACACTGGGCAGCTTGTTCCGTCAGTCAAGGGTATTTCACCTGATGGCCCAGACTCAGGAGGCAGAAGCTTCTGGAGACTTGGAACCCTCCCTCCACAGGCAGCCCACCCCCACCCCCAAGCTGGGGAAACATGACAAGGCCCCAGGGTGGTGACATATGTTCTAGGGCCCCTGAGAGCAGACACAAGATAGATGAGTGGGTGTGTGGTGGACAGCGGAGTCTTGTCCACTGTGATCTGGGCAGAGATTTCTGGATGCTGTGGCCGCCAAGCCTGTCACCACTCACAGGCCTGGCCTTAATACAACTTCTGAATAGGTTTTTAATCTCATCCTGAACACAGGGCTGTTAATCTGAACCGCTGGAAGCTGGCATGAGGGTTAAGTGAGAAAATGTACGAAGAGCCCTTAGCATGATGTCTAGCATAGATTAGGTGTTCAGTAAATGGGGACATTATTATTTCTATGGTCATTTTTTAAACTTTGAAAATTATTCTGGAAGGAAGTCCACTGACAGCCAGACTCTCTTGTAGCTTTATTCTATTCATAACTTTAAAAATCCCCCAGTAGGTGCCACTTGGACCAATCTAAGACCCAGAGAACATGAGGTATCCCCCACCTCACCCGGACACAGATGAAGACTCCTTCAGGACAAGCCAGAAAGGAAGTTTTCTCCTGTCTCCCCAGGTAGGAGCTTTAGGGGAAAGGAAAGCTGCCTTTCCTTTTGGCTCTCCCCCACACCATGTGTCAGCCTGGCTTTTGACTCACACAGTGAGAACTGCCCAGTCACAACGCCAAGGCACAAGGGGGCACAATTGGAAGAAACCTGATCATGGCCAGAGAGTTGGGGTGATGGGCCCTGCCTGCCAGCTCTAAGAATGGACCCCAGGTTCTTCCCTCCCCATGTGCTGGGAATTCCTCTCTGGATTCTGGCATCAGGCCTGAGCTCCTTATCTCCTCCATACCAGCCTTATCAGAGCAATTCAGTGAATCTACCAAGAATGTATTTGCTGCCCTTTCAGCAACCAGAGCTCTTGCAGAGCTGGCCTTGGGCCCTTCTCCTCCAGGAAGCAGAGCAGCAGAATGAGCCAGGCCAGAGCTCCGGCCTGAAATGCCCCTAAGACCAGGACCAGCAGTGCCCCTCTGCCCAGGTGAGATCTAAGCACCTTCAATGGGACCACATCCCAGATCGCCTCACAGACTCTACTAAGGTGTGAACTCCAGGGTGGTCTCGGTCAACTCTGGCTTGAAGAAAAGTAGAGGGAGAATGGAGGCATCAGGCGCAGAGGGGTGGAGGAGAGCAGGCCTGGAAAAGCCCCGGGGTCTGGTGATGGAGAGGCCAGAGGTGATTATTCAGAGCAAACCTTCACAGCTAAAGAAGGTGCCAAGGTTGTCTGTACAAGGATGTTTATCATAGCGTTGTTTACAACAGTGAACAATTGATAATAAGTTCAAGGTCCAGCCATAGGAGAGAGATAAAGAAATTATGATTCAGCCATGCACAGGTAAAACCTGACAGCTGGGGGTGGGAGGGAAGGGAGAGGAACGGGATGAAGAGGCGGAACATGGGATTTTTAGGACAATGAACCACGCTGCATGATGCTATCATGGTAAATACAGGTCATCATACATTTGTCAAAACCCATAGAATGCAAATACCAAGAGCGAACCCTAATGTAAACTTGGGACTTAGGGTGATTATGATATGTCAGTGTATGTTCATCAGTTATAACAAATGTACCACTGTGGGGTGGGGTGTTGATAATGAGGAAGCTGTGTGGGGAGGTGGGGGCCAGGTGGCATATGGGACATCTCTGTACCTTCGCCTTAATCTTACTGTGAACCAAAAATTGCTCTAAAATAATAAAGTCTTAAAAAAAAAACCCAAGACCTTGACAGCTCGCAGGTTTCATTTGGCTTTTAAGGAGAATGAGATTATTTGCTGAAATTAAAAAGATTAAAAATTTTTATGGAAAAAAAAATCCAGATGTCCATCTTCTCTTGAACTCCAGAAATTCCGGCAATTCTAGGCCCTTATTTCCACCTGGCAAGGCTTTGGCTGGAGTAAGAAGCAGCTGCTCCTCTCAACTGAGGAAGCCCCTCCAGATGACCAAGGTTTCTACCTGGCCAAAGTCGATCACGCAGTTTCATGCAGTCTCCATCGGCTTTAGGTGTAGATCTCTTGTTCATGCTATTCCCTGTGCCTGGAACATTCTCCCCTGTGCCCCCAACCCTTTGCCCTGCTAAGTTGTTTTGATCCTGCAGGAATTTCTCAAATGTCACCTCCGCAGGCAAGACTTCCCCGACCACCCCGACTGAGTTAAGTCACTCTGTTTTCTGTTCTCATTGCATCCTTATAAAACTCTTCACTGCTGTCACAGAAGAAGTATTTGTGACAACTCTCCCTTACAGAAGAATTCTACTTACTAAATATAGAAGGAATGAGGAAATACAAAACTACCATTAGAACTCCAGATCTCTGCAGGCAAGGTCCACCCCTGGATGTTAATCTTAGTGGCAAAAATTAAAGAAGAAAAATGATATTTGCATAGTTTCAAAATACTTTCCCCAAACGAAATTTTTATTAATGACAAAAGGAAAAACGGCAACACTGGAGTGTAGAAACCTGGCAGATTTAAACTTAACGAAGTGACCAAGAGGTTAACATCGATAGTGATAAGACATATTGTGATCATGTACCTCCTGATACCATGCGCTGAGAAGGGCACACCACCCCTGTGGCATCCTTTCTGATCACATAACCTCAATCTAGTCATGAGAAAACATTGGACAAACCCAAGTTAAGAGACCTTCTAAAAAGTAACTGACCAGTACTTTAAGCCTCAAGGTCATGAAGGACTAAAGAACTGTCACAGATTGGAGGCGATTAAGGAAAAATAACAACTAAACATAACATGAGACACTGGTTTAAATCCTAGAACAGAAAAAATAACATTCTTGTGTGTGTGTGTGTGTGTGTATATATATATATATATATATATATGAGAAAATCTGTACTAGATAGTACTGCACCGATGTTAATTTCTTGGTCTTCAGAACTATAATATTAGTTGTGGGAGATGGTAATATCAGGGGAAGCTGAGCTAAGTGATGGGTATATGAGAACTCTGCATCATTTTTTGCAAGTCTTCTGTAATTCTAAAATGGTCACAAAATAGAAAATCAAAAAAGTATTTGCGTAATTATTTGCTTGATGGTTGTGTCCCCTGCTAGGCTATAAACTTCACGAGGACAGGGACTGTGAATGCAGTCATTTTCATCATTGCACTGTTTCATGCATCTGACACACAAGGGGTATTCAATAAACATGCACTGAGTAAACAGACTCGTGGTTACTGACACAGAAAAAGTCCATGGCATATTACTGAGTGAAAAACATAGGACGCAAAACAACACATATAGTATGCTAATACTTGTATAAACGAGGAGACTAAGGATTTACAAACCAATGCTGACTGTGGCTGTCTCTAGAAGATAAGTTATGGATAATTTTTCTTCTTTTTAATTTGTTATATTTTCTAAGCATATTTAAAGGCTCACAAAACTACTTTTATGTGCAGAAAAAAGTGTGCGCACACACACACACACACACCCTGCATCTTCATTTCAAAGAAAGCCGTGAGCATGCCTGGCAGACCTGGAGCCAGGCCTCAAGGGCTAAGCAGGACATGCGTGTGCATGGGCAGTGGTGACCCAGCTACATGGTGACTGCAGCCAGTGCAGGGAAGAGGTGCCATAAGGATGGCTTCTGTGCTTCTGTGCTTCTCAGTTTCTCCATGCAGCCAGCCAGCACTCCCTGAGCAAAAGTGTTGAACTAGTGCATTCATTTCCTAGGGCCGCCGTAACAAATCACCACAAACTGGGGTGGCTTAAAACAACAGCAATGTATTCTTTCCCTGTTCTGGAGGCTGAAGGTCTGAAATCAAGGTGTCAGCAGGGCCATGCTCCCTCCAAAGGCACTAGGAGAGAATTCTTTTTTGCCTCTTTCTGGCTTCTGATGGCTCCCAGCGATCCTTGGCTTTCCTTGGTTTATAGCCGCATCACACCCCCAATCTCTGCCTCCATAGTCACATGGCCTTCTTCCCTGTGTTCCCTCTGTGTCTCTGTATCCAAATACCTCTCTCCTTTCCCTTATAAAGACAACAGCATTGGATTTAGGGTCCACTCTAATACAGTATGACCTCATCTTAACTTGGTTACATCAGCAAAGACCCTATTTCCAAATTACACAGGTACTGGGGATTCGGACCTGAACATGTTTTGGGGGGACACACAGTTCAACCCTCTACAACTACAAACTTCCCTGTACCCATTACCTATTACTGGGTAACACGCCACTTCAAAATTTAGCTGTCTACCACCATATTATTTGCTCACAATTCTATGAGTCAGCAGTTTGGCCTGGGCTCAGCTGGGAGATTCTTCTACTAGTGTCACCTGGATCACTAGTGTGACTACAGTCTTCTAGCGGCTTTACTGGGCCTGGAAGATCCAAGATGGCCTTATTAATACGTCCGGTTCTTGGTGCTGGTGGCAGTCAGTCTTGTGAGTCTCATCTGAGACGGTACTGCTCTTCTCCGCGTGTCTCTCATGCTCCAGGAGGCTAGCCCAAGCGTGTTCACACACAGCTGGCAGATTCTAAGAGTACAAGAGCAAGAGCTAGTCCTCCTGAGGAAGAGGCTGTTGCACCATAGTAGTCAAAGCAGATCACAGGCAAACCCAGATTCAAGGGGTAGGGAGACAGGCTCCACCTCTTCATGGAAAACGCAGCGGAGCCACATTGCAAAGGGCCATACACACAGCAATGAGAGGGGCTGTTGAAACTATCTTTGCAAACAATCTACCATAGGTCCCAAGTTCTGGAGGATAAGATGAGCAGATGCAGGTCTTGCCCTTAAGAAGCAAGGGCAGCAGATGATCGTGGTGCACTGGCAAATGAGCTGTGTGTTTAGATAAAGGCATGAGAGAAAGCACCATTCTTTGGTGTATGTAGAGGAAGATAGTATGAGGTTTAAACTCAGTAATCCTCTTGCTCTCTGATCCCCAGGTGAAGGGCCCTCTCATCTTTGGTTCTGGATAATGACCCACGTCTTGGGCCCTTATGGCTCTAGTCACAAGCTCAGATAATCATTGCTGGGGATCCTAGTCTAACCCTAAAGCAAGGATGGCATGATCTCAAATCTCCAAAGAAGCAGCTATATCCTCATGCACAATGCTGACGCAGGCAAGAGATTTTCAAACCAGGGAGTTGGTACAGAAATGGGTGGAATCCTGGATGTATTTATTCACTGTGTAAAATATGGGGTCACAGGCCTTTTGTAAGAACCAACAAGAATGATTTGCAAACTGTACCATCATCTGTAAAGATGTGTTTTGCTCCTGGTTCATTCATTTATTCATTCATTCTCTCATGCTATGTTTAACTTTGTTTTGTCTGTCCAGAAGAGAACCCTCCTCCTAGGATCTGCTCTTCACCCTTCTCCAAACATGTGCTTCGAATGGGAACTTCCATCTTCATCCAGGGTCACCCTTAGCTGGTGTTAGGTGCACCAGGTGAGGCCCAGGGGCTGGCAGGACCACTCACATGGTGTTCCACTTACAGCCTTCAACCTGAACATTGGGACACACACCTGGAGGTGGTCAGCAGGGGAGAATGGAGCTAGCCTCCTCCAGTGCTCTCATGTCTGGGCCCTGTTACCAAAACGATGAGAGCCAGCACCTCTGTACAGCCTGGCTGCCCCCTCAGCAGCAGGCACTGGCCAGCAGACCATCATGGTGGGCTGGTTTTGCTCTAGGTACCATGCCCTCTGCTCCCACAAAAACCTGGATCAGCTTGCCCTGACAGCAAACACATCTGCTCACAACCTCAACAAAAATGACAAGTGAAGCCTTTGGTTCAGATGGGAAGGAGGCAGAGGGACCTTTATGGAGGCCCCTCAGCTGGATAGGACTAGAGGGGTAGCTTCCTCCTAGGGATCAGAGCCTTTCCTTCCCCAAGTAGTCCCTAAGTGCAATTCTGCACACCCTCACTCCAGGGGCAGCCAAGAACTCAGCCCATGTGAAGCACATGATGGGGTCTCAAGTGCAGGTGGTCAGCTTAAGGCAATGGGACTGTCTGGACACGTACCCCCAAAGCTGTGATCAGAGATCAGCGAGCATCACAGAAGCCATTGGGAGGAGATGGTCTGAGCAGGTGAAGGGCAGAGGTCAAACGGCCAGAGCCTGGAGAAGCTCAAATACATCTTCCTGGACTCTCTCCCGGTCATAACCCCGTTTGCCCACCAAGCTCCCAAGCACCTTGGTCGGCTCCTGCAGTAATGGCTCTATCTGATTCTGTAAACTGTCTGCCCAGCAGGCTGTGAGAGCCCTGATGACAGGGCCCGTTGTCCACACTGCAGACCCGGCTCCAGCCTAGGCCTGGCATGGGGTGGAGGCCGGCAGTGGGAGCTGTCAGTGGATAAGCGACCTCTTGAGCAGCTCCCATGAGGACCTTAGGGAGGGCTAGCAATGGGTGTCAGGGCCAGGACAGCCCCAGTGACTGGAGGGCAGGTCTCAGACAAGAGCAGCAGAGCACGCAGCAAGCTGAGACGAGCAAAACTTGATCTAAGACAAGCTCTGCGAGGGGAGAGGGACAAGGGGACTCAGGCTGCCCCACCAGCAGCATCCTATCACAGGAGGCTGAGAGCAGGGAGGACAGAGATGCAGGGAGGTGATGGCAGGGGGAGAGTAAGGTGTTGCGGGGAGAATCTCCAGGTGAGGGGCTCAGGGCAGAGAACAGGGACCCAGGGGCCTGGGTCCCCATAGAGGAGTCCTAATGTGAACAACATGAAAGATGTCAGACCTTGCCAGGATATTATGAGCAAGACCCCACAGCTAGGCTCAGGGAGCCCCCGGGAGCAGGAGTGGCCGGGAAGGTTGGGTAGGAGACTCCTGGTAGAGCCAGGTGGCCCCTGCACTCAGGGAGGTGAATGGGTGCAGGCGTTCACAGGCTGAGAAGGGGACTGCTGGGGAGAGGCTCCCAGAGGATCCTCAGCATCTTGGTCAAGAGTGTGACATCTGGGCCCACCTGGCAGTGCACAGAGCTGGCAGCTGGGAGGGGAGGTGGGGCTGCAGAGAGGAAGCAGTTGGGGGTCAGAGTCACCCCTGGTGGAGCAGCAAGGACAGGAGGAGGGGGATGGAGCTGGGTGCTGGTACCCAGCATTCAGGGCAGGGGGAAACAGAAGTGAGTCACAAGTGGAGAAGAGTGAGAGGTGAGGCTTTTCTAGTGTGTGGAGACCACATCACTGGAGGCAAGGGTTGCATGTTACCCTGATTACCTGGAGGGCACAGGGAGGGATGGGAGGCAGGGAGTGGCAAGGTCAGTTTGCATTTCAGGAGCTGGAGACTCACCCTGTGGGCCCCGCCATCCCTATCCCAAGGCCCACAGTGCTATGCATCCTGCTACTTCTTTGGCAGCTCTGGCCTTAAGTTCAAAATAGTGACCTACAGGAGGGCTGGGGGAGGCAGCCAGGGGCCCCAGCAGGCAAGTTGCCCATGGGAGATTCCCTGCTGGGCAGTGACCATGGGAACCCTCAGGCCCAGCATCCCCGGCATGGGAGGAAGCGTGGCCCTCGGGCCTTGGGCCTCACCCAAAACGGAGCCCCTTAGCAGCTCACTGGCTCCCCGAGGCCCTGGGCCCAGCCTGCACGCCTCCCATCCCGCCCGGCGCTCCCTGCACTGGTGGCCCGTTAGGCTGCTCTGGCCAGGCTAGAAGGTCCTAGGGCCCCATCTCAGGTCCTTCACTCACTTGTCCCGCGTCAGGGTTGCTGTCTGCCTCCCACCTCAGGCTTAAGGAGGGGATGACCTGGGCCTTGGCTCGTCACGAGCTACCCGGGGCTCACGGATCCCACAGCGTGTCGGGCAGTCTGGGCTGGGCTGGGCTTCTGAGCGCCATCCTCCCCCATCATCTGCCCAGGATGCCCAGGTCCCTAAGACCCACCTCTGCTGAGGGCCATACAACCGCCCCTCTGCACAGCCCCAGCTGGCAGAAACCAAGAACATGCTCAGGGTAAGGGTGGGAGCTTCCCAACCCCCACTACCCCCCACCAGCTCCCCACACCTCGCACAGGCACCTCCCACCCAGCACTCACTTGCTCCCAATGACAGGGCCCAGCCACAGTCTGCAGCACTTCCTCCACACTCCTGGGACGGGGTTCTCACCATGTGGGGCTGATGTGGGGACAGGTGAGTCATCACTTTCAGCAGCAGAAGGCTGACACAGTCTCCGGCTCCCACAGGAGGAGGGAGGACGAGGCCAGGACAGGCCCAGAGGGGGTGAGAGGGAATCGCAGCATTTTTGACCCCTCCTCTGCTGTCATGCTGGCCACGGATGGTGCAGCAGTCCTGCCTCAGAGGAGCTCAAGCCGGCTGGAGGCAGCTGATAAGAGAAACTCACAACGTGTGGAGCAAGCATTCGTGAAGTTCGTGAAGTGGAAGCAGAGATTCTACGGGAGTCCAGGGCAGAGACCTGAGGGAAGCCAGGAAAACTCAGAGAGGAAGAGCATCTCACCTGAGGCCTGTAGGTTGACCTGTCAGATAAGGAAGAGGCTTGAGGACGGAAGGCGGGTGGCCGGGGTGAGGGCAGGGAGATCAGTGGGCAGGGGAGACTGGCAGCCATTCTATACGGTTAGAGAGTGGAGGGCCAAGGGGTACGAGATGGCCTGGAGAGAGGGTGACCAGGACAGCACGGACCTCAGGAAATGCCTGCTGCCCGGAAGGGGGCCTCTTTCGCCGGATGGCCACAGGGTGGGTCTGAAGTGGGTGTCCTGGGTGTGATCGCGAGGATCATGTCCTCCAGAGGACTCACTCCTGCTTCTGCCCCATGAGCACTGGACCATAACTGCAAGGCTGGACCCACAGGAGCCCCGGTATGTCCTCTTGGGACCACCAGCCAAACACGTATTCACTCTCATTGACCACACGGGGAAATTATTCTGCAAATAGGCATCTGAGGTTCAGAACATCCGGCGAACTTGCCTGAAGTCAGGTTGCACATCAGGCACAGAGGAGGTCCAAGCCTGTCCAACGCAGGAGTTCTGGGCAATGTTAATGGGTGTCATACTTTGTGTCACACACATACACAACAGATCTCCTGGTCATGTAAACTTGGGAAGTGCTGGCTTAAATAACTCAAAGAGGCACTTTCCTGCAGGACTTTTCAGGGTCTTTAATGTGCTAATGGGTGGTTCACCGGAGAGATTTCTGAATGCATTTGGCATGGAATCCCTTCGTCCCTGACAGAGCTGCTGTCTCCGAGGAGCCACTCTGGGGCCTGCTGGTCTGGATGGTAGAGTCAGGGACTGGGCTCTGGAAGCCTGCCTGCCTTATGCTTTGTGTGTGCTCACTTTGGTGCTGTCCTTTTGTTTGAGAGGCTTGGTTCGTTGCAGGTACGCAAGCTTGGGCAGAGGAGAATGGGGAAGGTGGGCTCCCTGGGCCCAGCCTTCACAAGAGCCCTCTCCACTCTGTGCCCATTGCCTGTCTGTGGTTGAAGGAGGGACACCCCTAGACAAAAGAGCCATTCCCGGTCACCAAGGGCACAGGCATGTTTGGGAAAGGTTTCTGGGAACTGGTGGCACTTTATGGTGAGGGATGAGAAGATCGAAATCGTCAAGGAAGAAGCCACGGTTATGGGAAGAAGTGGGACTGAGGCTGGGAGACGCTGGGGGAGGGAGCTGGTACCTGTGGTGGGGCTTTGAAGGCTGTCCATGGGGATTTCGACTTGGATCTGGGGGTATCAGAACCACAGAAGGTGCTTGAGACAGGGATGACTTGATCAATCCACACACAATTCCAGCCTGGAGTCATACCCAGCAGAAGGGATGCTTTCCTTCCTCCCCGTGGGCTCCCAGGACCTGTCCCCACCACGTGACCTCAGTCACCGCCTGTGACCTCCGGTCTCACCCCTGCTGGAATGTGCCAGCTCTGACCCAGCCATGCCACCTCTGACCTGGGCCCGCCTCCTGCAGCCTCCTTGGCCTGGTGTCTCCATCTCCATAGGCCCCCTCTGGCCCTGAGATGGCCTCACGTTGCCCTGGTGGAAAACCGTGCGCCGGGCTTTCCCAAGCTTCCCGCCCTCACTGCACACTCCTTAGTGGCGCCATCCTCACCCGCCACTTCCCTGCATCCTCAGGCGCTGCCCTCAGCACATTTAAAGAAGGGTAACATCTCTGGGGCACCAAGAAATATCTGGGCATGGAGGAAACGCTGGCGGCTGGCCCCCTGCTCCAGAGAACACAGGAGGGCACTCTCTCCTTGGCCTAGCCTGCTCTTCATCCCAGCTTTCCTGGAGCCCATCTCTGGCTGTCTGGGAAACGGGCATGTCAACCAGGCCAAAGACTAACCCTCATGGTCACCCTGACCAGAATGCCGGGCACTCATAATAGGCAGATGCCAAAAGCCGCCTGGGAAGAGAGAGGGGAGACAGAAGAAAGGGTCTTGAGAGTCTCAGACTGCACTGACCTGCTGCCCCCCGCCCCATCCCTGGGATGGTTAAGGGTCCATATGGCTGGGCTAAGTCTGATGTCCCCTCTGCCCTCTGTGCCAGGGTGCTGCCTGACACATCCTTTCTTTGATGGGTTAGTTCTTGGATGTGGTTCTCCTTCTGCCTTGCAGAAGTGGCTTTTCTGATCTCTGCTGGGGTTCTGGGGATGGGGTCACTGGCATCAGCTCCTTTTACACAAATACGTGAACACGTACACAAAAACAAACATATGCAATGCTGACACCCTGGAGCACTTTCCTTGGAATTCTCTCTCCCTTGGCTTCCATGGAAAGTCAGAAGGCTTAGCACCTCTTGAACCCGCTGATCCATTCCCTGCTGGCATGTAAGGTATTTTTACAATTGTTCTAAAATCCCACTATCTCATCCTCTGAACAGGTTCTGTGACTGGTCCTGGCTGAATACGTGACTGGCCACCGGCCACCAACTGGTCCCCTGCTGCCCTCACTCCTGGGGCAGCGGAGCAACCGAGACCTCTGGGTCTTCAACATACTCTCCCCTCCTGAGGCCTGGATTATGGAAAGAACACAATGAAAAGATAGAAAGGAATGGTCTTGACCACAGGGGATAACTGTAAACACCAAACGATGTTTCTAAGAAACACAAAAGTGAAATTATACAGTTGACATGCCGGGAGGAGCTCAGAGATAATTTTGATCATTCTTTCTAGCCAGCACTTACCATATTAGTAATTCTGTATTTATCTGTGTTATTATTTGCTTAATTCATTCAACAAATATTTACTGAGCACCCACGCTATGCCAGGGGCTATTCCTGATCTGTGATAAAGCAAAGATGTTGCCCTCTGGGTGCTTACATCCCGTTGGAGGAGAGGGAGAGAAAGACAACAGTAACAGTATTCATAATTAATAAGCAAATGACAGAAAGTAGAAAGTGATACACGCTAGGGAAAACAGAAGCTGAAGAGCAGGGAAAGTGGTGCTCGGGGTGGGGGCGGGTGGTAGCCTTCAAGAGAGTTAGCAGAGGAGACCCCGGAGAGGAGCTTGGCAATGGAAGGGGCAGCTAGAACAAAGGTCTGAGCAGGGGCTAGGGCGGTGGGAGAGGTACCAGGGAAGAGACCGCATGGGGCCCGGTGAGGACTTTGGCTTTTGTGAGAATGAAGTGCAGAGGAGTGGGGTGGCGTGACGGGACCTCACACCTGTGAGAGCCCGGGGAGGCCAGGGTCAGCCTGCAACCCCATGCCTAGCATTCAATAAATACTAAATACTGGTGGAACGAACGAATGAATGAATGAACCCAAGATGGAGATCATGCCTCCACCATCCCAGAGAGACAGGACTGTGGAGATAGCTCTGAACAAAAATGTTTCCAATCTGGTCATTGTGTCTGAACCAGAGATTCCCGTCCATATCACTTGGGGAGTTTTTCAAATTCCTCAGGCCCAGTCCCAGACCCCTCCCCACAAGTCTTGATTCCTAGATTGGGTGGGGCCCAGCACATGTATGTGATTCTCAAGCAAACCCACCCCCAAGGGAGAAACTGTGGTCTAGACCTTCCCAGATGCTTCCAGCTCCTCAGGACCTGACAGCAGTTCCAGCCCCAGGGCACATATTGAATGAAGGAATAAATGTTTGTTGACTGAATTCATGCACGTACATGTGCATGAAGATAGCTAATTAATTGTTCTCAATGTATTTCTGCAGAGCTCTGAGCGCGGGGCCTCTCCTCCGAGGAGAGGGCTGCTGAGGAATGAGGCTGGACTAGACAGCCCAGTGTCTGCAAGAGCAGGGGCGCCCAGCCGGCAGTGGGGGCTTGGAGGGAGGTGGCTGTTCACTTCCCCTTCCACACAGGAGGGGCCACCCACATTCCAGGGACGGGGACCACATTCTTCCTGCAGGAAATGCTGGGGCTGCGAGGACGGTCCTGTCAGCCCCTTTCCCTTCATGCTTCTTCCCTCTTGGCCAGCTGCCTCCCTGGGGGCCTGGGGCCCCAGCTCAGGGCGTCTGGGTCTCACAGATTCCCAGCCTCTTGCTTGCAGGTGTTGGCTGCCAGAGATTTTTTTCATGTAAACAGTAGGGAGCCCCTTATTCTCTTGACATACTTGGAATAAGTACGGTCATTTTTTCTCTTCCCAGAATTCAAAAAAGGCCAGAAATTCCACAAGGCATCTGACTCAACTCTATTTTCTCCTTCCTCTTGCTTTTCCACCCTGAGCCTTGTGCCCTTTATAGAGCAGCCCCAGGAGCCTGTGCGCTCCAGCCTGGGGCTGTGGCCACACCTGGTGGCCAGAAGGAGTCCTGTGAACCAACTGGGTCCAGAGGCCCGCCTGGTGCACGCCACCAAGGGGCAGCTCTGAGCGCAGGAGAGCAGAGAGCAGTGGGCCGAGGGCCCAGCACAAAAGTCAGGCGGCCTGGCTTCGGTCCTGCCCCTCCACCTATCAGCTTTGCAGTAAATGCGTTCCATCTCTCAGCCTCATGTCTCACATGGGTGCGTCAGTAGTTTCTTTCTCTTATGGAGGCTGTGTGGGTTCAGGGAGATAATACACGGAGAGCACTTCACAAACAGTAGCTATAATTATTGTATGTTTTCTAGTATTTGAGTGCCTGTCATATAACAGCTACCGTACAAAGTCCCAGTACAGTAACTTTGAACTAAAAGTTCAGGGCCCACAGAGACCACCTTACCGAGGGGACAGTCAAGGAAACAGCAGCTTTGGGCTCCATGTGATAAAATGGTGCTCAAGACAGAGGGGGAGGGTTTCCCCGGTGGTGCAGCAGTTAAGAGTCTGCCTGCCAATGCAGGGGACACGGGTTCGAGGCTGGGAAGATCCCACATGCCACGGATCAGCTAAGCCCGTGCACCACAACTACTGAAGCCTGTGTGCCTAGAGCCCGTGCTCCGCAACAAGAGAAGCCACTGCAATGAGAAGCCTGCGCACCGCAATGAAGAGTAGCCCCCGCTCGTCGCAACTAGAGAAAGCCAGCACACAGCAACGAAGACCCAACACAGCCAAAGATAAATAAATAAATTTACATATAAAAAGAAAAGGTAGAGGGGGAGGTGGGCTAACCCTTTGCAAAGAGATCAAGACAGTTTCACAGAGGAAGGAGACCCTTGCAAAGGCTTTGAAGGTTGAATAGGAGTCCTTAAGACAGACGAGGGGGAAAGGACATCACAGGTAGAGGAGTCAGCATTTCCCAAGACTCAGAGGCGCCATGAGCAAGCTGGGTTTGGAAGTCCACCGTATAGGAATCTAAAGTGGGAAAAGGACAAGGGTGACAGGGAATCTAGCGAGACGGGCAGAGGCCCATCCTAGAAGATCTTGGAGGCCTTGCCAAGGAGAAGTCCAGATGTCTCCTCTCCCTAAGGGCACTTCCTTGTAGTGAAGGTTTCTTTTTAGGAAGACCTCTGGCTGTCGTGGGAGGTGGGCAGGACAGACACTGGAAGAGACGAGGCTGAGTCAGAGTTAGAGGATGGATGCAAGAGGTCGGGCAGGGCTTCCCTGGTGCCGCAGTGGTTGACAATCCACCTGCCAATGCAGGGGACACGGGTTCGAGCCCTGGTCTGGGAAGATCCCACATACCACAGTGCAGCTAAGCATGTGAGCCACAACTACTGAGCCTGTGCTCTAGAGCCCGCGAGCCACAAGTACTGAAGCCTGCGCACCTGGAGTCAGTGCTCACCAACAAGAGAAGCCACCGCAATGAGAAGCCTGTGCACTGCAGCGACGAGTAGCCCCCGCTCACTGCAACTGGAGAAGAGCCCTCACAGAGCAGCAAAGACCCAACACAGCCAAAAATAAACAAATTAATTAATAAATTAAAAAAAAAAAGAAGTCAGGGCAGTGGCCCCCAAGCTTCAGTCATCCCCCTGCTCCTTCCTGGTGTTTGACATATCCAGGCACAACCCCAATCATCATTTACATAATGTTTCCCTTTATGTTAGTTCAGTTTTAGGTCTGCTGTACCATTATAGCTACTGCTTCACTTTTTCTGAACATCTATGTAAATCCTACACTCTTGAAATGAAACGTGTATGTCCACTTGCCACTGGAAATCACTCCTCTGCCCTCCTGCCTTGGGAATCATGGATCCTGCTAGAGCCCACCAGCAGGGAGGGGAGAAGGGTCTGCTGTGTGGTGTCAGCTGGGCTGCATCCCAAACCCCTGCTTCAACCTTTATTGCATTTGTGACTTTGCTTGGGGGCTGGAGATGGGCACCACGGTTGCAGCTCTGAAAACAAAGACAAAACAGACCTCCCCAAATAATGCCATTTGCAGCAACGTGGATGGACCTAGAGACTATCATACTGAATGAAGGAAGTCAGACAGAGAAAGACAAATATCATATGACATCACTTATATGTGGAATCTAATAAAATGACACCAATGAGCTTATCTACAAAATATAAACAGACTCACAGACTTCGAAAACACACTTACGGTTACCAAAGGGGAAAAGAGGTGGGGGAGGGATAAATTAGGAGTTTGGGATTAACATATACACACTACTATATATAAAATAGATAATCAACAAGGACATACTGTATAGCACAGGGAACTCTACTCAATATTCTGTGATAAACTATCTATGGGAAAAGAATCTGAAAAAGAATGGATATGTGTATATGTATAACTGAATCACTTTGCTGTACACCTGAAACTAACACAACACTGTAAATCAACTATAATATAAAATAACAATTAAATTTAAAACAAAACAGGCCTCCCCAGCCCCTGGCGGCCCAGACTCTTGTCATTAGTGGCCCTCCTCCCCTGAGCATGTGGGCTCCAGCTCTGCTTGGAGCCCAAACAGGCAAATGCGCTTTCCTGAGACAGAGTTTGGCAGACCTAAGGACACCTCGGTGGTGGAATCCTCTGTGGGTAACTGCATGGTGCTGTGTTAGTGAAAAATATGCAGGGGGAGGGAGAGAAGGAGGAAGAGGAGGAAAGAAGTTAAGAAGAGAGGAGACGCATCATCTGATTTATCTTCCCAGGAATCTTGTAAGGTAGGAATTATTGTACACCTTTTACAGATGAGGAACCAATCTCAGAGACGTTAAGCTACCTGCCAATGTTGCTTCTAATGAGAAATAACTGTATAACTAAGCAAATAATCCAGGTCCGTCTGACATTAAATCCACTGCTTTCTTTTAAAAGAATGATGTTCTGGGACTTCCCTGGTGGCCCAGTGGTTAAGAATCTGAATCCGCCTGCCAGGGCAGGAGACACAGGTTCGAGCCCCTGGTCCAGGATGATCCCACATGCCACGGAGCAACTAAGTCCATGCGCCACAACTACTGTGCCTGTGCTCTACAGCCCGCGAGCCACAACTACTGAGCCTGCGTGCCACAACTACTGAAGCCCACGTGCCTAGAGCCTGTGCTCCGCAACAAGAGAAGCCACGGCAATGAGAAGCCTGCGCACCACAATGAAGAGTAGCCCCCGCCCGCTGCAACTAGGAAAGCCCGCACACAGCAACGAAGACCCAACACAGCCAAAAATAAATACATAAATAAATAAATTTTTTAAAAAAAGAATGATGTCCATAATCACACCACTGTAGCAACTGTTATTTTTTTAAATCCCTTTGTAGTGTTTTCTGCATGAATCTCTTCTTTTATTCACCTAGCATTGTACCATGAACATTTGTAATGTTGCTAAATAGTCTTCACAGTAATGATTTTTATGTGATTTTCCACACTGTGGACATACCATGGTTTCAACGTCTCGGGATTATCAATCCCCACTTCCACCCTCCCCAAGGCAGGCTCCCCTGGGATGAGTCAGGGCTCCCACCTGCCCTACGTCTGAAAGGTTA
This sequence comes from Neophocaena asiaeorientalis asiaeorientalis, assembly GCF_003031525.2. Lineage (NCBI taxonomy): Eukaryota > Metazoa > Chordata > Mammalia > Artiodactyla > Phocoenidae > Neophocaena > Neophocaena asiaeorientalis. The sequence goes on from NW_020173375.1 coordinate 3,189,163, forward strand.
TTTAGGTCGTGGGGACCCCATGATACCTGCAGTGATGCAGCAAGGTATTCTGGAGCCTCAGAAGGTGAGAGCGACTCAGAAAGCTGTGTCCTCTTCCCCCTCTCACAAGCTTGCCATGGTCTTGGCACTGCCCCTGCCCCTGCCCCTGTCCCCGCCTCATCAGGCCACAAAATCGGAGGTGTTGTGGACTGGACAGGCCAAAGGCTGCTCTAGGTGGTTTCTTACTGCCGGAGAAGGCAGCCCAGACATCTCAGGGGCCAAAAGGCACCCAGAAGACCCCAGAACTGGGATAGAAGGCAGACCCCTTCAAAGGTCCTGGGTCATTACTTGGTCCCCATTCCCCTGAGAGGTCCCTTACAGAGAGTCCTCTGTTCTCTGCCCTCTTGGGGAACACACACATCCCAAGCCTCAGCAACTCCAAGATGGCCTCTGGAAGCAGAAACACTCCCAGCAGGCGAGCAGGTGTGCACGCCACCTAAGGTGACCGGCCAAAGATCACATTTTCAGGATGCTTCTTTGTTTTATCTGTTTGCAAGGCAGATATTTGGGGAGGTTGGGCTCAGAATTGCTTCTCGGTTGCCAGTCCCATGGGAAATGGTTCACATTCTTCGCATAGTTGCAGGGCTGTGAGGCAAAGGAGCTGACTGCGCACGAGTGCCAGGAGGCCGCTCCCACCAGACCCGAGGAAGATGAGCCACCGCCTCGGCATCCTCTCTGCTTGGACCGGTTCCGGTGTGGGAGCACTGGATGTTCTCTCCGAGAAGGCAGGGTGGTGGGAAGCCTCTAGAGGGGGTTTTTGGAGAGACAGTCATCGCATCATTTATGCAGGCCCAGGACTGAGAAGATTTTCAGAGGTCGAGTTCTCTGTGCCCCTGCCTGGCGCACACGCCCAGTGTCAGCAGCACTGACCTTTGGAGATGCTCACAAAGTGTTAAAGAGACCAGCTTTCTTGAGCCAGTGGGACTTCAATTTCTTCTGGGGGTGTTGCTGTTTGCATTGTTTCCTTTTAATAAAGAACATGGATCCTTTAAAAACAAAATCAATAAAGTTATTTTAAAATAAATAACTAAATAAAAGGGCCACCAAGCTAGGGCACTTCACCTCTTGCCTGGATTGTAAACCCCAGGGTGTAGCAATCTTTCTTGTCAGGAAATCATGCTGTTACCCCTCTGTGCCCTTTCCTGGAGTCGCTCGGACACCTGCCTTCGCTGCTGCACGGGGGTGGGGCCGTGGCCTCCTTGGGTCAAACCTGCGACTGGTGGCCAGTCCTCACCCAGCATGGGCATGCCAGCGTGCAGCCAAGAACCACACACCTACAGAGTTGTCTGAAATGAGGAGCACCGTTCCTGAGACCACTGAGTGGAGAGGGCTTCAAACGGCAATCTGGACTTTATTCAGGTGCCGCTCAGTGCCAGGAAATGCAGGGAGAGAAATCCCCTCTGGCACCACCTCTGTGGTCTGTGCCAGGCCTCTGCCCAGCCCGCGCGTGTAGATGTGTGCTCAGGGAACCCGCCCATGGCGCTGTCCTGGGAGCTGCCCCCGCCCCCCACCCCCTCCGACGGCCACAGCTTCAGAGCTTCAGGAAAGCACCAGAGGAGAGGAACTGACGGCAGAAGGAAAGCCAAGCAGCTCGCAGCCTGCTTGATGACTGCGTGCCTGCTTGATGTGAAACTGTGAAATCCTCCTGGGAACCTCGTGCCAGGTGTGCGAGTGGGATTTAAGAGAGGCCCGGACCCCTCCCTGGGGTGGCTACTGTCCAGGAGGATGGAATGAGAGGCATGCCTCAGAAGTGCCAGAACTGACAGGCTGACAGCCTCACGTTGCCTGAACTTCCCATACGGCCGAGGCTCTCAGCCCTGGCTGCACACTGCACATCACCAGGAGAGCTTTCTAAAACTCCCCGCAGCCGGGCCGCACCCCAGACCAACTCAATCATGCTCCTTGGAGGCGAGACCCAGATATTAGCATTTTTTCAAGCTTCCAGGTAATTAAAATATTAGCCATGGTTGACAACCAGTGCTTTAAAAAGATATATGGGGTACCCTGGTGGCGCAGTGGTTAAAAGTCCACTTGCCGATGCAGGGGACACAGGTTCGAGCCCTGGTCCAGGAAGATCCTACATGCCGCGGAGCAACTAAGCCCGTGCGCCACAACTACTGAGCCTGTGCTCTAGGGCCCGCGTGCCACAACTACTGAGCCTGTGTGCTACAACTACTGAAACCTGCGTGCCTAGAGCCAGTGCTCCGTAATAAGACAAGACACTGCAATGAGAAGCCCACGCACTGCAACAAAGAGTAGTCCCTGCTCGCCGCAACTAGAGAAAGCCTGCACACAGCAACGAAGACCCAATGCAGCTGAAAATAAATAAATTTGTTTTTTAAAAAATGAAAGAAAGAACAAAGATATCTGATGCATCCCAGGCTCATCAAACAAAGTAGGGCTCCTCCTAAGTGATTCACAGAGCTGCATTCTCCCTCGAGGCCCTCCTCCCTAAGAGTGAGAGGAGAGTCTCAGCTCCTGCCATTCTTCAAAAGCCGTCTCAATCCCCACCTCCTGTGGGAAGCGCTCCCCGGCTGCCTCGGCTGCTGTGAGCGCCTTCCTCTGAGGTTCCAGGTCACTTAGGACCTGTGTCACTTACCACGCACAGCCATTGATGGACTGACATTTGCCTTGTCTACAAATGGGGCTATCCGTTCCCGTGGAGGCACGCACTCTGTCACATACTGTGCCTCCTTGTAACACACCGACCTACCACCCACGACCATGCATCACCCCTATTACATGCTCAGTAAGTGTAAGTAAGGCTGACTTACATTCTACTGCATTTCAACATTTCAGGCAATCTTGGTAAGAAAGTTGAAAGAATGTCTGACACAAATTAGTGGTTTTAATGTTGATCAGTCATTGTGGTCACGGAGGAAATGGGGGTGGCCAGCAGGGGGTGAAAATGGCTGCAGGAAGAAAGGCTAAGAACTGCCTGCTAGACTCTCTTCCAGGAATGTATGTGTAACCCATATAACCCAGCTCCCATGTGGTCCAGGCTCCGCACTGGACATCTGCTAAGACATGGCAGTTCCACGGGGTAGTGGGTGGGGGAGAGATGTTTTCTAATTAAGAGCACTTTGAATATTTACTGCAGTCCCTTAAGGTAACTTGAACATGGCAAACTGAGCCCACACTTTCCTATCTCCTCTCTACCTCTCTCTCTGTAAATCACATCTGAGGAGCTGGTATATCAGCTAGGCCTTAAAGGGTGGAGAGAGAAAGAGAGGGTGTTTCAGGCAGAGACACTAGCTGGGACACAATGCCCACTGGGTTCTCAGACTGGCCGGTGGTCCTGTGACTGTGGAATGAAGGGATTAAAGGATGGGGGTGGTTAGAGAGAGACTGAAAAGGAAGAGCAGGGCCAGTGTATGAAGGGCCTTGAATCGCAGGCTAAGGAGATGGACTCCAGGTTTTATCATCCAAAGCTGAAGGCCGAGAAGTGTTATAATGGGGTCACTCTGGCAACCTGGAGACCAGCCAGGGCACGGCAGCAAGCCCAGGAGAGATGGCTGGGCCAGAGAGGCTGCCCACGAGGGCTGCACAGTCAGGTCCACCTGTAGCTGCTGGGGAAGACGTTTCTGAACCCCACCTCCTGTGTGGTGTGTTCTCAGGCCTGGGGCCAGTGTTGGAGGTGCTCCCACATTCCTTACTTCAGAGACCCATCCAGAGGTCCTGGCCTGCCTGTTCAGTCACCCCAGACCCAGATCAGTTACTCCACGTAGGCCTGCCCTCAGCTGGCTTCACCCACAGGCCAACATTTTTGTTTTATGTCCAAGCCAAAGGACACTTACAGTCACCACCAAATGGAAAACAAATAAGCAAATCTCTAGATTCAAACAAGAAATATATTTCAGTGAACTTTTTAAAACTGAGGAATAGCTCTTGAATTCTAAAATTTTTATGTCAATTTTTACCAGAAGATTTTAGGAGTCTGGGCTGCTTGGGTTTTCCAGGACACTGATGCTGAGATGGAGTTAGGAATGCAAGATGACTTATGGGGTGAAGTGTGGCAGAGGAGAAAACACCTGTGAAAGAAGGGAGAGAAAACACGATTGGAGCTTCCAGACTGCGGTGTGGACCTGACAGTCTCTGCCAGCCCACCAGGGAGCACTAGAGGAGCCCAGGGTTAGGGGGAAGCGTGGAAATGCCTCGGCCCTTGTACCACCACCTTGCTCAGTCATTTGCCAAGGCCACCCCCAAGAAGGCCTTAAACTTGTTCTGAAAGCTGGGTGGATGTAGCAGGAGTCAACAGCTGTAGGTTGTGAGCTGACCACAGCCTTGCATCTGGGCAGTCATTTCTTGGAGAGACATCTTCACATCTGCCATGGAACCTTTCTTCCCCACACCTGCCAGTCTGAGTGGACCACACCTGGAGCGTTTGAGCCCCGTCCTCCAGTCTCCACAAGTGGTCCCTTCACTCTTACCTTCCTTCCCTCCTGCCTCAGTCAGCAGAGGACATCTCTCTTGGGGATCTGTTCTGTCTTCTCCCTCTTTCCACTTCCCAACGCTGATGCCTTTTCCTTCATTCACCTCCTCACGATACTCTGCCCAAAACTCACCACAAGGAAAATCAAAAGATGAATGACTACCTGGGAAATAATCTGTATTACTTGAGTCACCAAGGATTCACCTTCCCAAGATATAAAAAGCTCAACAAAAGTCACAGACATAACGAAACATAAAAATGAGCAAAAGATATGAATGATAGTTCATAGGAAAAAAAACACAAACGGCCCTTGGGTGAAGAGATGCCCGACCTGACTCATAATGAAAGAAATTCCAGTTACGACTACACAGAGATACTGTTTTCACATATCAGATTGGCAAAGATCAAAACCTTTGATTCAGCACAGCGTCGGTGTGAAAACAGGGCACTCACACACTGCTGGTGGGAATGGGAATTGGTAACGCTGTATGGAAGATTGACAATATCCCTTTAAGTGACAAATTCCCATGACCTTCCAAAGGTGGTAGAATGTAATAGTTAAGAGAATGAAGTGGAGCCCCAGAACCTTGGTCTGAATCCTAGCTGTTCAGGTCGCCTACTTTTCTGTGCCTCAGTTTTTCTCATCTGTAAAAGGGGATGATAATAGTACCTACCTCTGGAGATGCTCATGAAAGGATTAAAATCTATTAGTAATTGTAGAGCACATACTATAGTGTCCGGCTCTTAGCAAATGCCATGCAAATGTTAATATCATTATTATTAATTGGCCCAGCAATCCCACTGCTAGGAATTTATCCTACAGATACGCTTGCTCATGTGCTAAATGAGTGTACAATGTATTCACTGCAGCGCTGATGCAGCTGGGGAGAAAACTGCAAGTAACCCAACTGTCCTTAAAAAGGTTAAATTAACTGGTGCATGTGTATAATGGAATACTATGCGGATGCAAAAAAACCAAAAAAACAACCCAAAAAAAGCTCCTTAGTACTGATCCATTGTGTACAGAATACTACCGTAAGCTTTTAAATAAGGAGTAGTATAAACACAAGTCCACATTCCCTTATCCACAATTATGAAGTTCAAAACTCTCTAAAGAAAAGTTTTTGTTTGTTTGTTTGCTTAGGAAATTTGGCACAAACTCATGCGGTAGCAAAACTTGAACTGAAATGAACTGAACTTACTTAAGGCTGATTATGGCTCCATTTATCCTACCTGGTGCAGAAATACTAGCGTGTTTTGTCACAGACTCTGCTGGGAGTGTGACATAATATACACGTACTACTTTTGTACACTCCTTGAATTCCGAGTTCCCAAACTCACCTGCCCCCGAGGGTTCCAGATAGGGACGTGTGGACCTTTTTTGACCTTTTCTTTTTCCCGTTGAAGTATCTCTCTAAGACTGCACAAGAAATTAGCCCCAGTTGCCTGTAATGAAAGGAGCTGCCTGGCTGTGTGACAAGAACGTGAGGGACAATTTCACCATATTTGAGTCCAAGAATGTAAAGAGTCTATGGATATCTTACTTATTCAAAAAATACCATTGAAGACCTTCTCAGCCCAGGCTGCCAGGTCATCTTAAAGCCTGGACACCCTCTCACTGGCATGTCTGCGGCAGCCTGCCTGGGAACTCGGACCTGGGAACCAGGCTCGAGGGTGGGGGCAGGTGGGACAGGAGCCTCATCTCTGACTCACGGTGCTGCCCTGGGCAGGTGGGGAGGCCTCCTCCCTAGAAAAATGCAGACACTGGGAGTGAGTCAGTGTCAGGCACTCCGATGGGCCGATTGGCAGGGAAGCCAGGTCCCTCGCTAGCACCCTCCTGCACACCTACTCTCTCCCGGAAGGGCGAGAGCCACCCTCCAACTCCATCTCAGCACATCTCCCAGCAGAGACGGTGGTGTGAGGGTATCCGATCCAGCTGTGACCGGCAGGGTCCTGCAGATGGAGGCTCAGGATGGAGAGCAGGGTGCACCACTGTGGACACACAGGAAGCTCCCAGCAACCCTGGTTTCAGGGGTGAAAATTCTGAACAAGCCACCACATGAAGTCATGACAAGGGGGGATAGTTAAATACATCCAGGGGATGGATAGACCTGAATATGCAGTATGGAATAATGCCCATGACCTAGTAATGAGTGAAAAAAGCAAATTGCACAACTACATATATATATGTATATATGGGAGATACATATATATAAAATCATATATAGTCCCACAAGGACCCTTAGATGGCAGGGGGTAGAGGGGAAAAACTAACAGAGCAAAGATGTTAGTGCGTTTATAACAGAGGAAAGGTAAGTGGCAGATGGACAAACTAAAACCAAGTGCTGGAGGGACCTGCCCGTCAGAAGCCCACCGACTACTCCTCTGGTTTCTCAGGAGGCAGGCACCGCAGGAGGGGCTGGAGTGGAAAGCAGGGCACAAGCAGTGACCGCGGATCCCTCCCCACTGGGAAGCAGACTAGCTTATCCTTCACCCGGAGGAGACTGTAAAGTTAGACCCCGGGGGACTCCAGATTCAGGGGCACCAGGGCACAACAGAGGGTAAGGGGGACCCAGCACTGAAAATGGGGGATTGGGTGAAGGTCCACAAATGGAGGATGAGCCCATGACCCCTTTCCCCCCACACCCCCAAACACTGGCTGCCACTCAGCCATGCTGTGAGCCCTGCCCTCCCCACCAGGGGTAGATTATACCATTCTCAGAAGAAACTGAATGGCCTCAGAGGAAAGACCCATAGAAACTGACACCTGGGGCTCCCCAGACAAACCCCGGTCCTCCTATCACCCTCCAGTGAAACAAAGCTCTAGCTAAGCACACAATTTCCTGTTAGATTTTTCTGAGCACGCCTCTTGAATTATGAACAGATGTGCAAGAGTCACCAGTCACTTGAAAAAACTCCTGCCACAAAAGACAGAAACCACAACAAAGAAACAGAATAAAGCAGACAACATATAATGCACAGAGTAGAAGAAAACGTCAAGAAAAACAATAATATCTTTAGAGAGATGAGAAACTGGCTTCTGTTAAGTTAGATCAGAATATTTTTTAAAGACAGAAAGAAAAAAAATCAGAAATTAAAATTGTGATTCTAAAATAAAACAGACAAGATTTAATAGGAAGATTTGGAGATTAGAAAAATCATCCAAAGAGACTAAAAAGAGAAAGGACAGGAGAGAAAACATGAAAAAATTTGGAGGCTCAATCAGAGGCCCAATGAGGAAAGGAGGTACAGAGGAAGTGGAGAGAAGGAAATCATATGTAAAAATATCACAAGAGAACTTCCCTGAACGGAAGGACATGAGTTAAGTGCCTATCAAGTACCCAGTACAGTAAATGAAAAAAGACCCAGAGCAAGAGAAGTGGTGGAGAGATTTCCAAATACCTGGCATAAAAAAGATTCTAAAGACTTCCAGCAGGAGGAAAACACGTCATCTACAGACAAACAGGAGTCAGAAACTGAGTAGGGCTGCAAGAAGAGCAGGGTTTGATCACTGGAGGTGAGAAACTCAAATTCATTTTTTTTTTTTTTTTTTTTTGTGGCACGCGGGCCTCTCACTGTTGTGGCCTCTCCCGTTGAGGAGCACAGGCTCCGGACGTGCAGGCTCGGCGGCCATGGCTCACGGGCCCAACCTCTCCTCGGCATGTGGGATCTTCCTGGTCATGGGCACTAACCCGTGTCCTCTGCATCGGCAGGCGGACTCTCAACCACTGTGCCACCAGGGAAGCCCTCAAATTCACTTTTTAAACGTGTAGAAATTGAGCTACTTCTTCAGATGTTGTATAGACTATTGAATTTGGGAGCCTGGAATTCTAGAGATTTTAGTGCATTTTTTTCTTCTTTTCTTTTCTTTCTCTTTCTTCCTCCTTCTTTCCTTCCTTCCTTCCTTCCTTCCTTTCTTTCTTTCTCTTTTTTCCTTTTTTCTTTCGTAGGACCCCTTCCCATAAGCCATGTAGCAACCTAGTGCATATCCTTCCACACTTGTCTCTATGCCTAGATATCACACATCTACTAAATGTATATACGTATATATACACACACATATCCACATGTATACGTACATGCACATATATCCATATTTAGACACAAACATATGCAAGCATATCCACATGTGTGAACACGTGGCAGCACAGAACTGCGCCTCTCATACCTCTGACTGTAGTGTTTGCATTGAGGCCAGGCTTCCCCAGTCTCTGAACCAGCAAGGCACGGACATTAAGCCAGGCCTGTTCCCAGGACACGGAACTCCAGGAACTTGGGACTTTGATTCAGTGACACCCCATCCGAGTTGCCAAAACTTTCTTAGAACTGCATTCTCCCAGCCTCCTCCAGCAAACTCCCCATATTTAAAATTTATTTATTTATTTATTTTTGGCTGCGTTGGGTCTTCATTGCTGAGCGTGGGCTTTCTGCGAGCGGGGGCTACTCTTGGTTGCGGGGCACGGGCTTCTCATTGCGGTGGCTTCTCTTATTGAGGAGCATGGGCCCTAGGCGCACAGGCTTCAGTAGTTGTGGCACGTGGGCTCAGTAGTTGTGGCTCATAGGCTCTAGAGTGCAGGGTCAGTACTTGTGGAGCACAGGCTTAGTTGTTCCGCGGCATGTGGGATCTTCCCGGACCAGAGATCGAACCTGTGTCCCCTGCATTGACAAGAAGATTCTTATCTACTGTGTCACCAGGGAAGCCCCAAACTCTCCATTTTTTTAATCACAGGAGTTTTTCCCAATAAACTTGAAGTCTAATATCCCATTTTAGTGACTGATTCTTGAAGGACCCAAACAAACAAAGTATATATATACATATATATGTATATATATATATACACTTATATATGTGTATATATATATACACATAAACTATATATATGTATATATATATATGACTCTAGGTTTGTTTTTTTTATATACAGCAGGTTTTTATAAGTCATCCATTTTGTGCATATCAGTGTGTACATGTCAATCCCAATTGCCCAATTCATCACACCACCACCACCACTCCCTGCCGCTTTCCCCCCTTGGTGTCCATACGTTTTTTTCTCTATGTCGGTGTCTCAATTTCTGCCCTGCAAACCAGTTCATCTGTACCATTTTCTAGGTTCCACATACATGCGTTAATATATGATATTTGTTTTTCTCTTTCTGACTTATTTCACTCTGTATGACAGTCTCTAGGTGCATTCACGTCTCTACAAATGACCCAATTTCGTTCCTTTTTATGGCTGAGTAATATTCCATTGTATATATGTACCACATCTTCTTTATCCATTCGTCTGTCGATGGGCATTTAGATTGCTTCCATGACCTGGCTACTGTGAATATTGCTGCAATGAACATTGGGGTGCATGTGTCTTTTTGAATTATGGTTTTCTCTGGGTATATGCCAGTAGTGGGATTGCTGGGTCATATGGTAATACTATTTATAGTTTTTTAAAGAACCTCCATAGTGGCTGTATCAATTTACATTCCCACCAACAGTGCAAGAGGGCTCCCTTTTCTCCACACCCTGACCAGCATTTGTTGTTTGTAGATTTTCTGATACTGCCCATTCTAACTGGTGTGAGGTGATACCTCATTGTAGTTTTGACTTGCATTTCTCTAATAATTAGAGATGTTGAGCAGCTTTTCACGTGCCTCTTGGCCATCTGTATGTCTTCTTTGGAGAAATGTCTATTTAGGTCTTCTGCCCATTTTTGAATTGGGTTATTTGTTTTTTTAATATTGAGGTGCATGAGCTGTTTATGTATTTTGGAAATTAATCCTTTGTCCGATGATTCGTTTGCACATATTTCTCCCATTCTGAGGGCTGTCTTTATGCCTTGTTTATGATTTCCTTTGCTGTGCAAAAGCTTTTACGTTTCATTAGGTCCCATTTGTTTATTTTTGGTTTTATTTCCATTACTCTAGGAGCTGGATCAAAAAAGATCTTGTGATTTATGTCAAAGAGTGTTAGTCCTTTTGCTGATCTTAGAGGAAATGCTTTCAGTTTTTCACCATTGAGAATGATGTTTGCTGTGGGTTTGTCATATACAGCCTTTATTATGTTGAAGTAGGCTCACTCTACGCCCACTTTCTGGAGAGTTTTTATCATAATCGGTTTTGAATTTTGTCAAAAGCTTTTTCTGCATCTATTGACATTATCATATGGTTTTTATTCCTCAATTTGTTAATATGGATTGAGTTTGGGAGTTGTCCTTTCTCTGCAATTTTTTGGAAGAGTTTGAGTATGGGTGTTAGCTCTTCTCTGAATATTTGATAGAATTCACCTGTGAAGCCATCTGGTCCTGGACTTTTGTTTGTTAGAAGGTTTTTAATGACAGTTTCAATTTCATTACTTGTGATTGGTCTGTTCATATTTTCTGTTTCTTCCTGGTTCAGTCTTGGAAGGTTATACCTTTCTAAGAATTTGTCCATTTCTTCCAGGTTGTCCATTTTATTGGCATAGAGTTGCTTGTAGTAGTCTCTTAGGATGCTTTGTATTTCTGCAGTGTCTGTTGTAACTTCTCCTTTTTCATTTCTAATTTTATTGATTTGAGTCCTCTCCCTCTTTTTCTTGATGAGTCTGGCTAATGGTTTATCAATTTTGTTTATCTTCTCAAAGAACCAGCTTTTAGTTTTATTGATCTTTGCTATTGTTTTCTTTGTTTCTATTTCATTTATTTCTGCTCTGATCTTTATGATTTCTTTCCTTCTGCTAACTTTGGGTTTTGTTTGTTCTTCTTTCTCTAGTTCCTTTAGGTGTAAGGTTAGATTGTTTATTTGAGATTTTTCTTGTTTCTTGAGGTAGGCTTGTATAGCTATAAACTTCCCTCTTAGAACTGCTTTTGCTGCATCCCATAGGTTTTGGATCGTCGTGTTTTCATTGTCATTTGTCTCTAGGTATTTTTTGATTTCCTCTTTGATTTCTTCAGTGATCTCTTGGTTATTTAGTAACGTATTGTTTAGCCTCCATGTGTTTGTGTTTTTTACGTTTTTTTCCCTGTAATTGATATCTAATCTCATAGCACTGTGGTTAGAAAAGATGCTTGATATGATCTCAGTTTCTTAAATTTACTGAGGTTTGATTTGTGACATAAGATGTGATCTATCCTGGAGAATCTTCTGTGCGCACTTGAGAAGAAAGTGTAATCTGCTGTTTTTGGATGAGATGTCCTATAAATATCAATTAAATCTATCTGGTCTATTGTGTCATTTAAAGCTTCTGTTTCCTTATTTATTTTCATTTTGGATGATCTGTCCATTGGTGTAAGTGAGGTGTTAAAGTCCCCCACTATTATTGTGTTACTGTCGATTTCCTCTTTTATAGCTGTTAGCAGTTGCCTTATGTATTGAGGTGCTCCCATGTTGGGTGTATATATATTTATAATTGTTATATCTTCTTCTTGGATTGATACCTTGATCATTATGTAGTGTTCTTCCTTGTCTCTTGTAACATTCTTTATTATAATGTCTATTTTATCTGATATGAGTATTGCTACTCCAGCTTTCTTTTGATTTCCATTTGCATGGAATATCTTTTTCCATCCCCTCACTTTCAGTCTGTATGTGTCCCTAGGTCTGAAGTGGGTCTCTTGTAGACAGCATATATATGGGTCTTGTTTTTGTATCCATTCAGCAAGCCTGTGTCTTTTGGTTGGAGCATTTAATCCATTCACGTTTAAGGTAATTATCAATATGTATGTTCCTATTACCATTTTCTTAATTGTTTGGGGATTGTTTTTGTAGGTCCTTTTCTTCTCTTTTGTTTCCCACTTAGAGAAGTTCCTTTAGCATTTGTTGTATAGCTGGTTGGTGGTGTTGAATTATCTTAGCTTTTACTTGTCTGTAAAGCTTTTGATTTCTCCATCGAATCTTAATGAGATCCTTGCTGGGTGGAGTAATCTTGATTGTAGGTTCTTCCCTTTCATCACTTTAAATATATCATGCCACTCCCTTCTGGCTTGTAGAGTTTCTACTGAGAAATCAGCTGTTAACCTTATGGGAGTTCTCTTGTATGTTATGTGTCATTTTTCCCTTGCTGCTTTCAATAATTTTTCTTTGTCTTTAATTTTTGCCAATTTGATTACTATGTAGACACATAGTTTTCTCCTTGGCGTGTTTCTCCTTGGGTTTATCCTGTATGGGACTCTCTGTGCTTCCTGGACTTGGGTGGCTATTTCCTTTCCCATGTTAGAGATGTTTTTGACTATAATCTCTTCAAATATTTTCTCGGGTCCTTTCTCTCTTCTCCTTCTGGGACCCCTATAATGTGAATGTTGTTGTGTTTAATGTCGTCCCAGAGGTCTCTTAGGCTGTCTTCATTTCTTTTCATTCTTTTTTCTTTATTCTGTTCCACAGCAGAGAATTCCACCATTCTGTCTTCCAGATCACTTATCCGTTCTTCTGCCTCAGTTATTCTGCTATTAATTCCTTCTAGTGTATTTTTCATTTCAGTTATTGTATTGTTCATCTCTGTTTGTTTGTTCTTTAATTCTTCTAGATCTTTGTTATACATTTCTTACATCTTCTCAATCGTTGTCTCCATTCTTTTTCCAAGGTCCTGGATCATCTTCACTATCATTATTCTGAATTCTTTTTCTGGAAGGTTGCCTATCTCCACTTCATTTGGTTGTTTTTCTGGGGTTTTATCTTGTTCCTTCATCTGTTACATAGCCCTCTGCCTTTTCACCTTGTCTATCTTTCTGTGAATGTGGTTTTTGTTCCAAAGGCTGCAGGATTGTAGTTCTTCTTGCTTCTGCTATATCTAGGTTTTTAAATCATCGTTTTCCCTAAATACTGTAAATGCTTTTCTTCATCTTGCTTTTCTTATTCATCAATATCTAATGAAAATTTATTATGGCATTTCTCTAGTTCATTCTTTTAATGCTGCACAACTTTCCTAGTATGGATGCACCCTAATTTACTCAACCTATAAATGGTCATTCACTTTGATTCCAATTTTTGGACACTATGGACAGAGCTGCAATAATTATCATTATCTTGTACAGATATTTGAGGATAGATGATAAAGAATAGATTGGCAGTCAAAATATATTTATGTACATATAATTTATACAATTTATAATATACAAATTGTTAATTTTATATAATAATTTTAATTGATGCTGCCAGATTGATTTTTTAGAAAGCCTATAAAAATGAACATTTCCACTAACAATGTATGTGAATATCCCTTTCTTTCTCTGCAGGTCCACAAGCAATAGGTATTACCAATCTTTTTCATTTTTGGGGGGTGGCTGATTTAACTACTTTGCTAACTACTAGTGATTTTTCATATCTTTTGGTTCTTTAGAATTGCTTTTAAATAAATTGCCAATATTTCCATTGGGTCATTTATCTTCTTCTTGTCAGTTTCTAAAAATTCTTTGTTCCTTTTGTCCTGATTTATAAACATGGTCTTCAAATCTCTTTATCTGTTGTCTTCAGTGTTATCTCTTGCCACACAAAGTTTAAAATTGTAATCTAGTCAAATATGTTAATTTTTCTTTCATAGCTTCTGGGTTTCTTGCCTTTGTTAAAGCTTTCCCCCACCCCATCTTCATGGTCCAAGAAGGCTGCTAGAGCTCCAGCCATCCAATCTGTATTACAGGCAGCAGTATGGAGAAAGTGACAAGAAGGGCATTCCACCTCTCTTTGAAAGAAACTTTCCAGAAATTTCTACACAATAATTCCACTTACATGTCATTGCCATAATTTAGAGACATAGCCATAGCCAGCTGCAAGAGGAATATTATCACAGTTATCTTCGGGAAATGCAATCTTCCACACCCACATTTAGAAGCAAGGGTGCCCTTGCTTCGTGGCATTCAATAGACAAGCAGAGACCACACACTGCTAAGAGTGGGCTGGAGCCTGGGAACCTGCTTTTAGGAGAGAAAGGGCCTCTATTCTGCCTCCACAGACACCATGCTTAAGACAGTTGGACTGCTAAGTCAGGAAGGTCTCAGCTCTGAGGCTTGTGTGAACAAACCCCAGAGTGGCCGTAGCTTCCAGAAGTGGCACCTCTGCCTCAGGCCCTCTCTCCTCAGGGCCCTCCCCCGGGGACGGCCAGAAGTTTGCAGCGGGTGGGCAATAGGCAAGCCTGCTGGCATGAAGGGCTGATGGCTTCTGAACTCTGGGAAATATCACTAGACATTTCCAGGAAGATGGGGTCTTTAGAGAATTACTTATGATTCATGCCAATCTGCAGGGCGTGTCTGTGCCAGAGAGAAAAACATAACACTGGAAATACTTTCTCATTCCTTCACTCAGTCCCTTACAAGCCCAGAGAGGGGCCAGCCACACCCACCCAGATATTTCTTTATTTTATATTTTTTAAATTTTTGTTACGTGGGCCTCTCACCGTTGTGGCCTCTCCCGTTGCGGAGCACAGGCTCCGGACGCGCAGGCTCAGCCGCCATGGCTCACAGGCCCAGCCGCTCCACGGCATGTGGGATCTTCCCGGACCGGGGCACGATCCCATGTCACCTGCATCGGCAGGCGGACTCTCAACCACTGCGCCACCAGGGAAGCCCCCAGATATTTCTTGCAGGTTTTCTTCCTACAGTTATGCTCTCTGTTGAGAAAGCACCAATGGAAGAGGTAGGTCAATGGGGGAGCAGCTGGCCAAGAAGAAGGGAGGCTTAGAGGTTTCAGTTTGGAAGAAGCTGGGAAGCAAGAGACCCAGCAAACCAGGCTGTGGGTAATGTGGATCCAGGGCAGCATGCAAAGGCCGGTTCCACCAGGTCCCAATGGTACTATTCTCTGAGTCCTCCACCTCGCTGAGCCTCGTCTTCCTCATCTATAAAGTGGGAGTGGTAAACCTGGCCCTGCCCCCTTGCCAGCACTGAGAAGCAGGGTG
This sequence comes from Neophocaena asiaeorientalis asiaeorientalis, assembly GCF_003031525.2. Taxonomy (NCBI): domain Eukaryota; kingdom Metazoa; phylum Chordata; class Mammalia; order Artiodactyla; family Phocoenidae; genus Neophocaena; species Neophocaena asiaeorientalis. The sequence goes on from NW_020173375.1 coordinate 3,204,486, forward strand.
ATTTGGGGAATTCTCCAGTCTCTCATAGCCCAGGATTAACTACATTGTACAGCCCAGCGTGCTCTGCTACAATTCTCTTGTCTTTTTGAGATACCTTTAATTATACAAGTATTACATGTTCACTGTTAAAATAACCAAAAAAGCAGTGACAAACAAAATGAAGGCCATAAAAGAGAGAAAGCAATTAACATCTTGGCATATGCTCTTACAGTTTCCAGGACCTGGATATATTTTAAATAGAAACCATACTTTATATATGGTTCTGTAATCTATTTTTCACTCAATGATATACCATGAGTTTCTTTCTAAAAGTCGATAAGCAAACTTCCATGAGATATTTTAATACTTGTGTGATATTCTGCCAATGCCGTGTTCAATTCTGAACCCATAATCAGTATTACTCATTTTCCCTTTCCCTCAGATTCTTCTGTCTTTATTTAAAATTCTACTGTTTTGTTCACCATGGATTGATTTTTATTTTTTTAATATTGCATTATTCATCTTGATTATGGCATCTTCCCCTAAGATTATTTTCAATTTTTCCAATTAATTCGTCTCTCTATTTCCAGCATCCAGCACAGTGCAGTATACCTGATAGTGCTCAGTAAACAGCTGTTGAAAGAACGAATAAATGAACGAACGAATTGGTGACCGAAGGAAACACTACACCCAGCCCCGAAAGTCTCCCTCACACAGGCTGAGTCAGGAGCTCACTGATACCAGGCTGATGGCTGGGCCCCTTCTCCTGGGGTGCCGGGCCTGTGCCCCCTGTGTGGACCTGCCTCACCACAGCAACAGCAACAAGGAATTCTCCCAGCCCTAACGAAGGTGTGGAGTTTTAAAATAACAAAGCCGGAATCTAAGGGAGGAAATTCTAAGAATGTGAAATAAGTCAGAAGAGCAGAGGTGGTTGCTTATTTTCCATTGACTGTCTGGTCCTCTGCCTCCCTTCCCCCACCCCAAAGGCTGGGGGAGGGGTCCGGATTCAGATGTCAGCACCACAAAGCTAAAGGAAACCCATCTTCCTGTGTTTGCCAAGGAACAATGCTGGAGAGGCCATTCCAAGGCCTGCACTTTTCCTCTATACAGAAGAATTTAGGTCCTGGTGCATTCCTGGGAGGGTGGCTGGACAAGGAATTTCTGGACGTAAACATTTTTGTTCCATCACCAAAGAACATTTGGGATGCACTGGCTACCATCCCAGGTGGCCTCCTGTACTCAGATCCGTACTGACCGATACCACGTGAGGATCTAACAGTGGATCTGGGGCCTTGGCTCCACCCTGCAGCCAATCAGCTCAAAGTCTGGTCTCATCAGCTTCCTCAGTCTCTATCACCCTGCACTCCCCCTTCAGCTCTTATCAGGCTCTTACCGCTCCTTTTCTGAGCTACTGCCCAAGTCCAGCCTTCCTGGCCCTGACCCTCCTATCCTCACCCACGGGCCATCTTCCCACAATGCACCTACAGGCGAGTCCCTTCCCTGCTCCCAATCCTTTGCACCTGTAGCAGCAGATGCCCCAGATGTATTCCAGGACCTTTATGATGGCCAACCACACCACTCTCATCTCCTGCCTGCTCCCCTCCTCAACCAGGGAGGGACAAAAAAATAGGAAGTTCCATGACCAGTGTCCATCCCTCAGCCAAGCACCTCCCCAGGGCAGAAGAGCTGGACGGCTGCCCTTCTCAGAAGCACAAACAGCTACTTTGAAGGGAAAGAGGAGTCAATGAATCAGGCAGGGAGTTGAAGACCAGCCAGTGTTTACTGAGCATCTACTAGATGCTGGGTACCATGCCAGATGCTTTATGGGCTTTATGTCTCTGTCCCCAAAATACTCCAAAGCATCACGTTGAGTCGTGATGCTCTTTATACTCCTCACAGGCCCACTGCTGTGTTTCCTGCAGAACGAGAACTCCATAAACCAACAAATACCACGGGTTCAACAGATATTGGAACCCCGATCCTTGTTGTGACTCAGCTGGTGGCATGGCAGGCACTTCTGGGGACACAGGCTCAGGGAACCAGTTGGATCACATGGTCTTCCTTCAGCCTCTGAACACAAGGTTCCCTCTGTCTAGAACACTGTTCCCCCATCTTTTGGGCTAACTCCTATTGGGCTTTCAGGTCACTTGGCAGCTTCCTCCAGGAAACCTTCTTGGATCTCCCAATCCGGGCTATTCTTTTATGTTCCCCATCACCCTCAGCTTCTTCCCTCTCTCTGGGTGTTTGAGCGACTGTCTCTAGGATCAGAATGTCAGCTCCTAAAGGACAGGTGATGCCTTGTTCACCTCTGTGTCCCCAGAATTTAGCTCAGGGACTGGCACAGAGCAGAGGCTTGGTAAATATTTGTTGAATGAATTAAATGCTTATTCTTGGATATTCAGTCTCTCCCTGGCTGGTCAAAGAGCACCCAATCCCAAACTGGATTGTCTGCTTTTCCCTTCCTATATCTAGGCCTTGCCATCCACAATATGCCCTAAAGATGGGCAAATCTAGGGTCTGAACTCTGCCCCTTGAGGCTGGTGTCAGAGAAGGTGGATTCCATCTCCCCTTCCAGCTATAGGCCCTGCCTTCTCGGTGCCTGAGTGGACTACTTCGGGTTTCCTTCCTTTTCTAAACCAAACCTGGTCTCGAAGCACCGCTACCAGAGGGCTGGTGCTGAGTCCCAGCTGGCCTGACAGCCCTCAGGACCCTGTCCTTCAGCCGGACGTGCGGCAGGTCCTGTGGGGTGGCAGACAGGGGGCCTCCCCTGGAGCCGTTGCCAGGCGTTCTCTGACGGGAGGGGACCGAACTTGCGCGTCCAGGGCGCGCAGTGAACACCCTGTTCACATTCCTGCGCCGACCGGAATGCGTACAGGGATAAAGCCAAAGGCCGCATTCCTCTGGCCCGCGCGGGAACAGGGCCCGGGCCCCGCCCGACCCCGGCCCCGCCCCGTCCGCCGGACGCGGGACCCCCGCCCGAGAGGGCGCCCCCTGGCGGCGCGGGCGGCCGGAGGTGATACCGGGGCCCTTGCCTTCCAGTCGCGGCCCCCTGCGCGTCCTCCCCCTATCCTCCCTCGCTCCCTGCGCCCGCCCGCACCCCGCCTGACCTTTGGATCCAAGAATCCACTCCTTCCTCTTCCCCGGGAAGCTTCCAGCTTCCGGACACTGATTAGGACTCCAGAGGGCCTTTTGTTGCTTGTATCTCAGTAACCCTTCTCCACTGTTGTTTTCATTTTTTATTATTTGCTGCCAATCAAATCAGGTAAAAAAGAATGGCTCCCCAGAGCCTTAACACAAAATCCTAACTCCAGGGTGGTTTCCTTTCCTAGCTTCCCATCCTGTACCCACAAAACCGCCCTTGACCCTCCTCTGATGGGTGCTTCTGCGGGAGTCTCCCACCCTTGTGTGTCATCTCCTCCCCATCAGGGCCAGAGACCAAGATGAATGAGCTGCAGGCCTCACCCTGGCCGAGTCACCCATGCCTGCACCGTCACTTCTCACTGCTCCATCGAGGGCTTCAGGAAAGGAGATGCAGTCCGTCCCTAGTTCTTGTGGCCCCAGGTTGAAAATGAGCCTGGGTCTGTCAGTCTGTACATTGGCACCTACCGGAAAAAGCACCACTGCCTCACAGCGAGGATCCCTGCTACTGATGGGAGTCGAGGCCCCAAGAAAGTGGAAAGCCACTAGGCTGAGGGTTTCCATGTTAGTGTGGAAACCACTCACATCACATGCAAGCTGCGCCAACCTCAAACACCACTGAAACAAGTAAGCAGGGCTGTACCTGTTTAAGTCACCCTCTAGGGACTTGAAGAAGAGGGGTGTATACTGTTTACTCACTCCTGCATGAGGGGACAAGCCGCTTGTTTTCCCAGATACCTGGTAACCGTGAATGGTGGATGGTGCCAGGAAGACATGGGCTTGCACCCAACTTTCTCAGCTGGTTCTCAGGTATCTTTCTTAGTGGGAAAGAAGCTTCAACCTAACACTGTTTGCATATGGAAATTTGCATGTTTATCAGCCCACGACCAGTTAGGCACTCACCCTGTGGTTAAAGTGACACCTGGGCAGCTAGTAATGAAACAGGCATGCCTGGAACTTGCATTGCTCACCATTGGGGAGGGTTGTGAATGTTGCCAAGGAAGATGGGAAAGCAGAAGCCAAACTCTCATTGGCCAACACCTCAGCTGCAAGAAAGGGTTGGGCGGCAGGGGAGCTGGATTGGAAGTTGGCCTTGAAAGCTGGCTTACCTTGCTCAGTTGATTTCTTAGCCTCTAAGAGGAGGAAAATACTGTGGTCCCTTCCTACCCGGCAGGGAGGTAGGCCCAGAGTGACAAGTTGGCAGGTGGTCCTGCAGCTCTGGTTTGTGATTGCAGCCCTGGCTCCAGGTCTGCCTCTTCCCCATGACAGAGAAAATGGACATTCTAGACTTTTCTCACCACCCTGGCAGTTCACCGAATGGCAGTGCCAGGGCTCTGTCTCAGTGGGGTGTGAGGGTGCTTGCGGTGATCGTGAAAGACACAGGAGAAGCCCCAGTGATGAGTCTATTCATTTTACAAACATTCACTGAACCCAGGCCCTACCGCCAAGAGACTTACTGTCCACTGGGGGAGACAAACGCCAACCCGGGCAGCACAATTCAGTGTGATGAGTGACAAGGTAGAGACAGGTCCAGGATGCAGTTGAGGCGGGTAGACTGGGGAAGGGAGTGCTGTCCAGCCTGGAGCAGAGCATGGGCAGGAGCGTCTTTTACTGAGGTAGGGTGCGGGGTGGGGGGGGGGGGGGAGAAAGGCTGTGCCGGAAGAGGGCTCTCTAATTCTTGCCTCTACTCCAGAGTCCTCTTCAGTATTGTGAGGCCAGCATGCATTGTGCTATTTTTTGCTAAAGAATCTCCGTGGATTTTGCTGGTCACGTGGTTAGATCGGCCAGCCTTTTTTTTTTTTTTTTTACGTGGCCCCTTCCGTTGCGTAGCACAGGCTGCGGACGCGCAGGCTCAGCGGCCATGGCTCACGGGCCCAGCCGCTCCGCAGCATGTGGGATCTTCCCAGACCGGGGCACAAACCCGTGTCCCCTGCATCGGCAGGCGGACTCTCAAGCACTGCGCCACCAGGGAAGCCCTCGGCCAGCCTTTAAGCATTGAGTTCTGAGGTCCCTTTCTAAAGATGAGTGAGATTGTAATTCCCACTGGGCCCAGGCTGGGATATGGTTTCAGGGATGAATTTGCCCCAGAAATTCACCCCCTTCCCATGGAGTTACTCGAAGCCGGGGCCCCCCTTCGCTGATGCGTGGACTGTCATCTCGCTCCCCACAGCCCTGTGAGTCTGGTGTGAGCGGCAGCTCCCATCCACTGGGAACGTCCCACACGCTTAGGTGAGTGACTGACCCCCTCTGAGCCTCACTCCACCCTTGGGCTTAAAATCAACAGAAGGCTACTGGGCCCTACCTATCCCATATTGAGAAAAATAAATTCAGATGATAAGCCCTTTGGAAAACAATAGTTTTCAAAAATATCATTATATAGAGTGATGTTTCTATAATATAAGCATGCTTTAGAATCATCAGTTGGTAGAGGTGGGGACAAGGGTTTATTTAAAATGCTTTTTCCTCAGTCCACTCACAGATTCTGAGTCAGGAGGTCTCAGGTGGGACATGGGAATCTGCATGTTTCCAAATCATCCTAAGGAATCCTGATGCCATTGGTCTTTGGACGGCACTTTGATAAGAACTGATACAGGCGACCGTGCATCTGTTCTCAGTGAGTCCACTTAGAATGAACTCTCCCTCTGTCAAGATTTGGGCAGATCTTTTTAATCTTCTGCCCCTGAAAGGAAGCACATAGGGACTGGGGCTGAGAGGGAGGCCCCTCCATTATGCAGGGTGGGGAAACATGCAGTAAACCAGGACGGACCCTCGGGAGTCCCGTAAAGTAGGCTTACTCCAGTGATTCCAGAAGAGGGCCACGCACAGAAGGCTCCCACCTGCCCTTCCTCCTCCTTCTGTGACAGGAATCCGGCACTCGTGAAACAGACCAAAAACAAACAAAAACCACCCTATTTGAAATGCCTCAGTTGGAATCTGAACCAAATCCCAAAGGGTCATGGTTCCAATGTCTGGCCTTGAGCAGTGTCAGCAACAATCTTCACAAAACCCAATGCTCAAGCCTTTGGTACACAGCAAACTGTAAGAACTGTCAGGACAGGAACACAGGACTGTTGGCAGTGGCACACACCAGTGATCTCCAGGCTCTTTTGATCTGGGCCTCAGCCTCCAAACACATTTTTGCTTGCACCCCTGATAAGCCATATGGCTGTACTCCTATTCCTAGTACTACTGATATCAAGGCCCAGCTATGTTTGTTATTATAGCAAAGCTCTCTATAAATGGTAATAGATATAATTTCAAATGGTTTTGACAGGTTTGAATTTGGGAGACTGATGTCTTGTCAGATCTGAATGCGCTGTCCTTGTTTTTATGTCATATGCAGCTAAGAGCTCATACGAGGAGTGGAATGAGAGCTTCATTTCTCTTTCTCTGGGTCACTTGTGCAGGTACCATTTGTATTACCTTCAGGCTATGGTTTCTTCACAGGGAATTCTTAAAAGCTACTTGTCCGTGCTGTAAGGATTACTTTCTTTTTTTTTTAAATTTTATTATTTATTTGGTTTTGCCGGGCCTTAGTTGCTGCCAATGGGCTCCTTACTGTGGCTGGCAGGCTCCCCAATTGTGACATGCGAACTCCTAGTTGCAGCATGCACATGGGATCCAGTTCCCTGACCAGGGACTGAACCTGGGCCCCCTGCACTGGGAGCATGGAGTCCCAACCACTGCGCCACCAGGGAGGTCCCAAGGATTACTTTAGGTAACGTACGTAATACACTCCGTAAGTCCAGCCTGGTGGGGACACATAAAGTCTGTCACACATGCTTTGCTGATACAGGACTATTTGACATCCATTCCAGTGAGAGAACCACCACCAATTTGGATATTAAATATTAGCGAGGCTACATTCTTATTTTTAGATTAAAAATATAAATAAATACATAAATAAAAATTCTAGTATTTTCTCCCTGTACCTCCAACAGATCATCTTGCGTACCTCAACGTGGAGACCAGTAGTCTAACTGGATTCTACCACACCAGGGGCCCACCTCCCTGAAAGCCAACCTTCCTCCCTCAGGAGGAGAACCCAACAGTTAGCCAGGCCCCCAAAAACCAGACGGATAGACCCCTACACCTAGAAGAAATTCTGACAGAGCAGAAGAACTCTCCAGTTCAGACTTCTACTTTGGCATCTGCAATGGCTAACCTCCCATGCTCCCTTGTGTCTGGTTGGGGGGCATGCAGGCTGAGGACTGTGGTAAGGTAGGGCAGGTCCCCTAGAGTTTGGGGGACTCCCTTGGGCTCACAAGTCCAAGCTCCGACTGTGCTCTGTGGGGGACAAACTAGGTCAGTGGGGGACCGCGGCCAGGTTCCTGACCCGAGCATGGGGAAACAGCGGCCCCTGCTGGCTGGGACACACCGTGCCTCAGAACCCTGGCATCCCTCCTGCTGTAACATTTGCTGAACCCTGGCTTTGGTGTTCAAGTACTGTGGTGTGATCAATTGCACAGACACAGGTAAGAAAGACCTGGCTTCCTATCTGGGCTCATCTGATGGTCCCAGGCAAATTAACTTCTCTGAGTCTTAGATTTGCTGCTAGGATTAAATGAGATGCTGAGTGAAAAGTAGTGAACAGTGCCAAGCACATAGGAAGAACTGAAATGTGATGTCATGATGATTGATGTTAGTGCCTCTAGACATCTAAGAACACCTGGAAAATATCTCTGGGGGCAGCCCTGGAGGGAGAGTGGGAAACTGTGAGCAGGAACTCTTGTGTTTCTGTGCTAAGAGACACAAATGAGCAGTGAATGTGTCCTGGACACTGGTGGTGAGCATCAGCCTGTGTGTGTGTGCGTGTGTGTGTGTGTGTACAAGCACAGCCGCGGTAGAAAGGCAGAGAGCTCTGGAAGATGCTCAGGGCACCTCCCAGAAGGGAGCAGTGCTGACAAAGGGGAAGCCAGTGTCACCTCTTCCTCTAATCACACTGCAGAGCTCAACTCTGAGAGAGGATGGGTGTTATTGAATCACACAACAATTACTTATTGATCACCTACTATGTGCTGGGCAGGGTTAACAAGATGGAACAAATACCTGTCACAAGGCACTTTCAGATAGAGTTCAGGGCTGAACAAGAGGGATGTTGGGAGGTCAGTCTAGACTGGTGGTCTGGGGACTAGTGACTATTCCCTGCAGCCACCAGAACAGAATCCCGGGAAGTTCACAAAACCAGGCCCAGGCAGAGGAAGGGTTTCTGTGCTCAGGTGGCCTGCTGGAGGTGCATCACCACCCAGCTTTTTGGAAAGTCCTGGGCCCCACACAGTTCAGGTGAAGCCAGGGAAACGTCTGAGGTACAGTCTCTCAATCACCCCTACCCAATCTCTGGGGTTTCACTCAACTAAAATTTGGTTCTGTTCAAAACTAGCAACTTCTGAGAGTTCCCCTCACCACCTGCAGAAGGGTTTGCTGGTAGAGAAAGAAGGAGGGGCTGGTGTCCCAGAAGAGATCTGCCAAGTCCTTGGTGGGCCCTTCTGGGACTCTTGGTCCTTCCACAATTCATTGAATAAAATTATATCAAAATACATGGACCACTTGTTGCTCTGCTCCCCATCCTGCCTCTAAATTACAAACCTCTAACATTCCAACAGCCTTGAGAGGTGCCCTGAGCTTACGGTGCTTAGGACTTATGTTACTTCTTAACACCTGCTCTGTGCTGGGCAGGGGTGGGGAAGGAAGGCACTGAGGTGAGGGAAGGGCTTCTGCCCAGTTTAAAGCTGCCCCTTCCTCATGACTTGGTCTCTCTCTCTCACACCTGTCTCACCCTGTTTGCCCAGCTGGAGACACTGAGGGCCTGCCTTTGGCCCACTTCTGCCTCCACCAAGTATGACTTACCACATACCCCTCTGCCCTCAACACACTATTCTTAGATAAATGCAAACTTGTTGGTGCTAATTTGAAAAATGACACTGCTACAGTGTTACAGTCCTCCTGTAAAGGTCCAGTACAGCTGTTCATCTTGGGGGTGGGGGGGCTGGGAACCACCCACCACCGAGAGCACCCTTTCTGTAGAGACATTCCCAGCTCAGACAACTGACCCCTGAAGCTCCAGTCCCGGGATCACTGCAGATCTGTTTCCCTTTTGCGGGCCCCAGCCCTTTCCTACCTCTCATCTTCCCCTGACGCCTTGATCCTGTCTTTCTTGGTTCTGTCCTCAGACCTCAAGAAGGAGAGAAACAAAGGAGGGAGCCAATCTATGGAAAAGCGCTCTTCAAAATTCAGAAGTCTTTTGCAATTCCTTTTGGAGGGCTTAGAAGGCTTTAGTTAAAGACGCATGTAAATCTAAAGCCAAAAAAGATTTTTTAAGGTAATTGTTAATTCCAGGGGGAAAAATAAAGGAAACATAACCATAGTGAACACTTTAACTTAGCCATGAACTACACTCACATGTTTATCTCCAAAAGTAGCTAATACTTTAACAAAAAGTTGGGGCACAGCTGTTGCAGTAGGATGGAGAGAATGGCAGTGAGGACATGGAAGTGGTATTAGTACTAAACCTTCACCTTCCATAGCAGGAAATCAAGATAATGTCTTGATTGAGAAATACAAAGAACTGAGAAATACAGAGGTACATACCAGAAAAATACTGCTAAAAAGTTTAGGAAAGGGTATCAGGAATAAGAAATTGCAGGACAGTGCTATCTATAAACTGGATAAGCCATATTTTATTTATACATTTTTTAAAAGCAAGCTGAATGTTAGGGAGATAATGTTGAAAAACATTTTCTTCAAGGCAGAGTGAAAAGACAAACAGCTGGAAACTATGAGATAAAGATAAAATAACCCAAGGACAAATGTAGATGTCTGAATGCCGGGGAAAAGGCAGAGAAGGTAGAAGAAAGGAGACAATTGGAGAAGTAACCAAAAGACTTTTTCCTGAGGCAAAGAAAGACACAGATCATCCAAGAAAAGATCCACTGAGGCCAAGAACATAAATGGGAAGTCAGGAAAAAGAAATTCAGAGGGCCAGTAACATAGGAAATGATACTAAGCCATACATTCAGCCAAAGAAACACACATGAAAGCACCAATATTTTCACCTGTCCAGACTGGCAGTGCTTAGAAAGCTTGATAATACCTACTATTAATAAGTTTGTAGAGAATGAGACACTGAAAACCTGTTATTGAGAATGAAATGTGCAAACTTTTGCAGGGCAAATTGGCAAAAAATGATCAAAAAATAAAATGTCCGGACTTCCCTGGTGGCGCAGTGGTTGAGAGTCCACCTGCATATGCACGGGACGTGGGCTCGTGCCCCGGTCTGGGAAGATCCCACATGCTGCGGAGCAGCTGGGCCCGTGAGCCATGGCCGCTGAGCCCACGCGTCCGGAGCCTGTGCTCCGCAACGGGAGAGGCCACAGCAGTGAGAGGCCCGCGTGCCGCAAAAAATATAATAATAATAAAATAAAATAAAATGTCCTTACTCGTTATTCCAGCAATGTCACTACTAGGAATTTATCCCTTGCATATAGTCATTAAAGTATGTCAAGATACCTATAGTCATTCAGAGGTGTTTACTGTAGTATTGTTTGCACAGCCATAAAACTTGAAATTATCTAAATGTCCATCAACAAGGGACTGGTTATGTTACTGAGTCCAAGCTTGTACTGCTTGCCACACGACATGCCAATAAATAAATGAGGTGTTGGGGCAAGGAATAGTGACTTTTTTTGGAAAGCCAGCAGACTGAGAAGATGGAGGACTAATGTCCCAAAGAACCATCTTACCCAAGTTAGAACTCAGGCTTCTTTTATACTAGAAGGGGAGGAGGTGTGGTTGGTTGGTGCGAACTTCTTGGTGTCAGAATCCTTTGTTCTTGCAGCTGTCCTCCTAAGTCAGGTCATGATGCTCCTGTAAACCTCCAACAAGACAACTGTTATTCTCTGTTCTGCTATTTTTCTTCAACTCTCTGTTAATGTTAAAGTGTTATACTTTTAAAGGTCAGAGCCTTGCCTTTAAAGCTATGCTGTACACTTCAGGCTATAGACAACATTCTTAGTTTGTAGCAAAAGCAATAGAATACAAAGGTCAAAGTAAAAGAAACAGATCCATTCGGAATCAGATTTGTTCTTCCCTATTACAGTTAGATCCCTGAGGGAGTGGAGTAAGGGAAAGCTGACTGTGTGGTTAAGTGTGTGTGGTGTGTACTTTCCAAAAAGTGAATACTATTTGCCAGTAGAAACATTTTTTCCTGGTTGTATGGATACCCAATGAACCAAAGAAAAAGGAGAGAGGGACCGCAGGTGAGGCCTGAGGAGAGCTGTACCTTTCATTTTTAAACAGTACAGAACTGTTTCACTTTTTCCATGATAGTGTTTTGTTTTATGCTTCAAAAAATTAACTGGAGTTATCTCTGTGTTGCTATTATTGCCACCCTTGTTTTTCTCATAATACATTTTGGTATTAAACCAAATAAATGTTTTGTTTTGGTTTTGTGTTTTTTTAAGGGTCCCACTGAGGGCCAATGAGGATGAGTAAAGAAATATCTCGTTTAAATGCACTTGGGTAAAATTTCAGAAATTAAAGCATAAAGAGAAAAATCATATAAGCTTCAAAGAAAAAACAGGTTACCTATGAAGAAATGAGATTCAGCCTGACATCAGATTTTGCATCAGATTTTGAAGGAAAATTAATTTGAATCTGGAATTCCAGCCGAAGTACCATCCAAAGTGAAGACAAAATATAGACATTTTCTGAAATCCAGAGAGTCAGAAAATTTAACATTCAAGTCTTCATGGTCTATGAAGAAATCACTCAAGAAGATGTCCCACTGAAACCAAATAATTCAAAAAACAGTAAGTGAGATTTAAAAAAATAGAAGCCGAATGTTCAAAGAGATATAAACATAGAAAAAAAATGAACTGATACTGGTTTGGACTTGGATACCTGGAACATTCTCCTTTGCTCTACAGAGATTTAGTAATTGAAGGCTATGTTTTTCTTAAGTGCTCCAGTCATACAACTTGAATCTGTAGCAAATAATATTTACACAATTGTAACATCAGAATTACATGTTACAATAGTGTTATTATGTGGGGTTTGATATCTTAGACTCAATCTGTAGACAAAGCATGTAATGAAATGAACAGAACAGAAACCTTGACAAAATAAAGGGGAAAATTTACTTTGCTGAAAGCCAGAAAGCTAAATTCTCTAAATTCCTTTAGCTGCAAATAGTATATCAAAGCCAGGCCTGGTTGTTTAGAGTTTAGGGTTCTATTAATCACAAAATTGGTGGAAGAGCCCAGGCCGGATGTAAAGGAAGTGGCTCCAGGGCTGTATTGGAGGCATCCTAACAGTTCCTTAGAGCTGATTGTCTTTATCTCTTCTCAACTCTCATTGACAGCATGATGTTAGCTTGAAATTAACCATAGTGGGAATATTTACACCACAGATATGGCAAACTTTATACTTGAGGGCTTTTTTTCTTCCCAGAGAGCGTGTTGTTAAATATTTACCAGCATACCCATGGGAAAGCCTGACACGTCTGGCTTGAAGTATTGTAAGGATAGAAAGGAAGAGGAAGGTGGTGAAAGCAGGTGGTGAAGGCCGCAGGGTTAGATGGGTCATGGGGGAACTAGTGGCATTCTTAGTGAAATCTTCTAAGGTATGAGTCAGCAAACTTTTCCTTAAAGGTTCAAATAAATAGAAGTATCTCAAAATTATTCAACCCTGCTGTTACAGCTCAAAAGCAGCCATAGACAATATCTAAATGAATGAGCATGGCTGTGTTCCCATAAAACTTTTATTTACAATTAAGTGGCCAGCCCCTGGGCCATGTAGTTTACCAAGCCCTGGTCTGAGATAAATCCCCTGGGAGGGCACTTCAGATATGGCCCAGAAAATGGCTCAGTACTCACAGCTGGAGGTAGCTGGGTAGCTGGATATTTGAGCTAGAGGTCCCACCTCTGGCTCCCCATGGCCTCTAAGTAGCTTGCAGGGGATCCAGAAGTTCCTGTGTCCCAGGGGAAGGGACAGAAAGGTGTCTGCCTGATCTTTCCTCTCCGCCATTCCTAGGTACAGCTCTCATCCACATGGCCCAAGGTGGCTGCTGAAGCTCCGCCATTATACCCCTCACATCCAGCAGGCAGGAGGAGGATAGCAGAAGGGGGCAGCCCTCCCTACCCTCAGCTCCGTGGACATGTGACCTGTGCAGTCACTTGGGGCCCAACTCAGTTTAATGGTGGACTGTCACCGTCTTGGAATCTTAGTAATGTTATTTTTGAACTTCTGTTTTGTAAAAGAAGTCTGATGGGACAATAGAGCATGTCCACGAGCAGAGGAGATCCATGCAATGTGCCTGTGTGTCATCCCTCCTTGCAGCCCTCATTCTCACGCAACATAGGTAAGGCCTGGCATGCAGCTTCCATGACATGCTTACCTTGTACTCCGATCACAGGGCCTCCATGCAGGCATTAATTTAATGCTCTGGATTCCTGTTTTGAATTTGTAATTAACTCTATCTTTGAACTTGTGCTTTGTGAGTGAAGTCCAGTAGGACAATGGCTGATGTGTAGTATGTGTGCCTTCCATTTCCACGTGTGCCAGGAGCACAGAATTTCAGTGGACTCACCACGTGTGGGCTTTTATCAAGATTCAAAGCGAGTACAGGTAAGCATGTTATAATCCATGACTAAGTGGGAGTCCACAGCCCTGAGAGGCCACGCTTTCCATTGGAATCAGAACTTGCTTCAAATACAGACAGAAGGTAGCAGCATTTTAGGAAACACAAACAGCCAAGGAGCCCACCGTATCCTTTCTTACTTGTGTTACTTTCCTGTATTCACTTACTTCCCTGTCAATCACTCACTTTGAAAATGATGACAGATAAATGATAGGGTAACCCAGAGTTCCTGTGATGTTCAGTCCTTTAATCATCGGTAAGGTGAAGGTAGACAATGTTGGTACCATGTGAGCATACCAAGATGTAAAATTAAAATGTTGGTTTTATGCAACATTTCTGCTGTTTGGTATGAGTAAAATGCATGCGTGATCTATGAAATATAAATTGCATAATTTCTGTGATTTTTACATATGAGTTAAATGCTCTTAAGTTTTTTATTTAAAACTGGCATTGTGCAATTTAAAGATGAATGGTAAAATTCATAGTAAGAGTATAAAATTTTAATTTTTCTTTACTTAAAAATGACATTAAATAGCAAATAAAAATCACCATGACAAATCAAGAGAGAGACTGCAGAAGAAAGGAGAAACTTAATATTTTAGTACCTGTAGTAGTACTTTTTGTTTTCTGCTTTTTGAACAAGGGGGCACTGGGTCCTGCGAATTATGTAGCTGGCCAGGGCAGCACATTAGCCCAGGATGTCATATGGGCCCAGTCGCAACTCTCGTGTCAACAGCAAGGAGCTGATGCCCCTTTTCTCAAAGAGAGTAGCAGAGGACCTGATGTGTTGAGGGCCCCCCTAAACTTCAGTGGATACAGTAAGGGTCCTTATTTACCCAGATACCCAGAGAGCATCTTGAGGAGAGGAAGGGTGAGGCACAGAGCTCAGGACAGTGAGTTTTCCAAGAGACTATGGAAACCAGCCACACGAGGGAGTTCAACTCCAAATAGACTGACTACTCAGACCAAAGGGAGAACATTCCACATGGAGAGCCGGGTGTAGTGTTAGAGGCAAATCCAGCCTTCCCCCTGTATGGTAGGGTGGAACTGCTAAGTAAGACCCCCATCTTCTTTGCAGGTCGGAATGGCGTGTGCACTTTTGCAAGCCAGCTACCCTGGATCCAAGGCACTTTCTGTCTGAAATACCCTCCTACCTGCTCCACCTCAGTCCACCCCTAGTCCTGTAACCCCAGGTCACCTGGCTAACTTCTCACCTTTCTGCACTCAGCTCAGGTATCTCCCCCAGGAAGCCTTTCTTAACACCCTGCCCTCACTGTCCCCTCTGGGCACTCATTGCAACCTGGCCACCAGAGTGTCAGAGGAGCAGTTTGAGTGGCAGCAGGCATGGCACTTGCCTTGGGGCCTTCCTGCTGCTCACTTACCCTCTCTGAGCCTGTTTCTCCATATGGAAAATGGGGTAATCATAGCAGACCCACTGACCTTATAGAATTTTTTAAAAATTTAATTTGTGAATAGGTTCTAGGTATACCTAGTACACAATTCAAAAGGTATAAGGACACATAGTGGAAAGTTACTCTCCTTCCCGCTTCTCTCCTCCAGACTCCCAGTTGTCTTCTCCAAAGACAATCCCTGTCACCAGTTTCTTTAGCTTCCTTCCATAGATATTCCATGTGGTTTAGAGCAGATATATCGTCCATCACCACCTGTGCAGCATTCCAGGGGAGGAGAATCCACAACCTGCATCTAACTATGAGGAAGCATCAGACAAATGAGGAATATTCTATTTTTTAAAGCGGCAGTTACAAAGCATCAAAATCACAAAACACAAAGAAAGACTGTGGACGTGTTCCAGAATTCAGGAGAAGGGTAGATTAGATAAAAGCACTGTATCCATGTTAAGTTCACCAAAGTTGATAAGTTTACTGCGGTTATGTAAGAAAATCCCTTTTTCAGGACATAAACACTGACATATTTAGGGGTAAAGGGGCCATGATGTACAACTTACCCTCATATGTTTCAGGAAGAAAAACGTGTGTGTGTGTGTGTGTGTGTGTGTACATAAGAAGGGAAGGGAGGACACACATGATAAAGAAAATGGGGGTAAATGTTAACAATAGGTGAATATGGGTAAAGTGTTGATGAATATTTTTGTAGTATTTTTATTTTTGCAACTTATGTCTAAGTTTGAGGTTATTTCTCCTAAACAATTGATGTTCATATTCATGAGTTCAAGTATTTGCAAATTCATCTACTCACTAACCTTTATTTGGAGCCCCAAATCAACACTCCAGGCACTTGCACAGCCATTCACACGCATGTGCAGAGCAGGGACAAATCTGAGTCATCCAACACGCACGTTCCAAGCTGAGGTCAAACAAGGCGGCCCCCTCCCTCCCTGCTTCAGCTCTCAGCCTAAACAAGTGTCCTCTTTGCAGTCTATTTAGTGTCTATTTAGCCATGTTTTTTGAATTTTCATGCTTTTTGTTAATAATTGTGCTGCTTAAAATTGCCTTCAGTCAGAGTGTTGAAGTGCTCTCTAGGGTTCCTAAGCGCACAAGAAGACTTTGATGTGCCTTACGGAGAAGGCACATGTGCTAGATTAGCTTCATTCAGGTACGAGTTCCAGTGCTGTTGGCTATGAGCTCAGCGTTAATGAATCCGCAATACATATTAAATACGATATCTTTAAACAGAAACAATAAAGTTATGTATGTGTTGGTCTGTTGATGAAAATACTGTGACCGGAGCTTGCAGGAACCTAACCCTGTATTTCCCCTGGGAACAATAGTTCAATATCTGTTAATTCAGTGTTTGTGGCAACTTTATAGAACATAACTACCATGAATAACAACAATCAACTGTTTCTATATATGTGTTTCCTACACAAATGAGAGAATACAATATGCACTATTCTGTACCGTATGAATATATTTACCAACATTCACAGAAATCATGCTATTAGTTTGCATTCATTCTTTTTTTTTTTTCAATCAGGTGAACAAAACATGTGCTATAGAGATCTGTCAGCCTCTTTTCTCAGCCACCCAGTATTTGCTCAATGGGCCCATGTAACCAAGTGGCATGGTAGCTGGGTTTTGTGGGCACATTGGGGTTTTTTTTTTCATTCTTCTGAACAGGTGCCTGGGATTCCCCATATGGGTGTTTCCTAATTGATCTAACTAGTCCTCTAGTGACAGACATTTGGGTTTTATCTTTTCAAAATGTTGCAGTCCTGCTTAAAGTACTTCCATGCCTTACTTCTGTGGCATCTCCTGGCTCTTGGGATAAAAATTAAAGTCCTAAACCATGACCTGACAGACACTCTCACACAGCACCCTGTCATCTGCAAGTCTCCCCTCCAGCCTTCTCTCACCCCCGGTATCATCCACACTCCCTCCTGCCACATAGCATGTGCACGAGCTTTCCTCGTGGGACAGCATCCCCATCCCTCGCCCTTGGCCTGATTAACTATCCTCTTCCTTCAAACCTCTACCTGCTCAACCAATGTATTGCCTTTGGGGCCTGGCATAGAACCTGGCATATAGAAGCTGTTCAATACACTCGTGTTGAACAATTGAAGGAATGAGGCAGGAGGCAGGCAAGGAGAGAAGGCAGCTGGTAAGAATTATGTTTATGTGGCTCTCTTTTGACCAAACACTTGGTCGTAAACGCTTAGTGGAATGAAAACTGTACAGCTGTCGTATCTCCTGTCAGACTCTCAGCTCATTAGCACCAGAGTGATTTCTGTTGAACTAGACACATAATGATGATGGGAAGTCAGGAAGCCCCGCAGAGTGACCCTGAGGAGGTCGCCATACCTTTCTGTGCCAGTTCCTCACCGTGAGAGGGGGTGATAATGTCTGGATCCGGCTTGCTGTGAGTAACACACCTTAGGACACATCACAGGGGCTCTCTTCCCCCCCTCCAGCTCCTACCACCTGTAAAGCATTGCCTCTGTCCTCTAAGAACGTCCTCAGCATATTGGCTCAGAACAAAAGATCTGAATACGACGATCCAGTGACAAGTCAACATTCCCCCAACCAGGAGATGCCTGCTGGCACCAAGCTAAGGGGAAGGAACAGAAGAGGAGGTATCATAGACAAAGTGTCTTCCCGCCTCTCCAGGAGCGTATCACATGCCTCCGAGCAGGGAGAGACAGAGTTCTTTCTAGGCTGTCACCAGGCCTTTGGCTCCTTTCCACCTTCAAGTGACTAATTCTATTCTCACGGTTTCTCTAAAACTATATGAAACTTGTGGTAAAACCCACATCCTTCCCCTATGCCAAAAGGCCCCCAGCCATATCCTCCCAATGACCACCACCCCTTTTCCTCTATTATTGTTGCAAAATGAATCAAAGTAGCTCACAAAAAAGGTGTGAGAGAGAGAGCATACACAGGGGATGTCATAGACCCAGAATCCAACCAGCTACTTTTCCCCCCCGACCAACCACCTCCCCAGTCTGAACCATCCTCATCCCTCACCTGGTTTCTTGCAACACCCTAGCTGATCTTCCTGCTTTTACCTCCGTGCCCTAAAGCCTTCTCCGTGTACAGGGCTGCCAGATAAACTTCAGGACACTGAGTTAAATTTGCATTTCAGATAAACAAAAAATAATTGTTTAGTATAAATATGTCACAAATATTATCTGGGATACACTTGTACTAAGAAAAATATTCATTAATCTGAAATGCAAATTTAACTGGACATCATGAAGTTTTATTTGCTAAATCTGGCAACCCTAACCATGTAGCAACCAGAGTCAGCCTTTCAAAATGTAAATTAGCTCTATTATCCCTCTGCTCAAAATTCACCAAGAGTTTCCCATCTCTGAGCAAAGTCTTTACCATGATCTGCCTTCCCCAGTACTTCTTGTATCTCATCCCCTACCACTCCCTTCCTTGGCCACCCAGCCCAGCCACCCTGGCTTCCTTGTTGTGCCTCACACTTCTCCCAGGTAGCCGCATTGCTAGCTCCTTCTCCTTCTTTAGGGCTTTGCTTTCTCAGTGATGTCTTCTCTGACCATCCTTTAAACAAACACTGAGCCACCCTACCTTCTGTCATCTCCCTGCTTTCTCTCCATCACATGGTGATGTGTCAGCTCCTAACACACCACAGTACACATATGTGTTGGCTGGCTCTCTCTCTCTCCCCACTAAAAAGCATAGTTCATGAGAGCAGGTACTACAGTTTGTTCAAGCTGAGTATCCAGCCCCAGAATCCTGCTTGGCACATAGTAGACACTCAATAAATACTTCTTGAACCAATGATGAAACTCAAGGACAAGAAGCACAGCCAGGAAAGTCCGAAAACAAGGGGGTTTTGCTGCGTTTTCCTTTCTTGGCAGGATTGCTCTTATCTTTCTCCACTTACTTATCTTGCTCAAGGCCCCCTTTGGCCACATTTCCGTGCCTCACCAGGACTTCTCGGGGGCACCATCACAAGACTGGGGTAACCTGATTGGCTCAGCTCACCTCCCTTCCTTTCTCTCTCTCGTTTTCTTTCTCTATCTATCCCTTTCCCCCTCCTTCCCTCTTTCCCAATCTCTTTTTGCCACTTATGCTTTTAATATTTTTTAATGAATGAGTAATATTTCTAAAAATTGACTTTATTTTCTTTATGTCTAGTGTGAAAAAGAGTGATCTGGCGGCTCTGACAGCCAAGAGCAAATGCCACTAAACATCTTCCTTGTGCCCTTTCCCAGCCTCAGGTTCCCTGCAGAGAATCACTGGTTCTCTGGTCTGTATTAGCTAGGAGAGGACAGCCTTCAGTCTGGTAGCAAACAGACTCAAAATCTGAGTCATATAAGACAGGAATTTACTCCTCACATATGATACATGTCCAAAGTGAATTGGCAGGGGTTCTGCAGTACCAAGTCTCAGGAAGCCAGACTGATGGAGACTCTTTTGAATTGTAGCTGGGTCATCTGGTCACCCTGTCCAGAGCAGGGAAATAGAGATGGAGGGACCCACCCTGGTCCACCCACCCTGGTTCTTAAATGCATCAGTCCAGAAGTGAGGGCCAGCACATCCACTCACAGCCCTTTGTCCAGAATTGGTCACATGGCTCCACATAATAGCAGGGGTCTAGGAAATGTGGGCGAGCCTAGAGATATTTGGTAAGAAGTAGATGTCTCTTCCTAGGCACCCTCTTGGGGAAGAGGATGAGAGGCAAAGTGGGCGAGAAGCCTGTTCGGGCACAGATGTTCTTCTACTCACCCACTTCACCTCCCAGAGCTCAGGGAACTCAGATGAGCCCTGGCCAGTATAGAGGAAGAGATCAAATGTGAGCCAGCTCTAAGCACTTGAACCAGGCCAGATGGCAGTGAGAAAATAAGATGATTTTCTGGGTAATGCAGGCTCCATTTCCTGATTCCATATCTGCTATGGAAAATAATAATATTAACTTTCATTTTTCCAGCACTGACACTTTTCAAAGAGCTTTCCCTTTCAGGTGGGCTTCACGAAAAGGCAGAAATTAATACCTTTTTACCGAAGAAAAATCAGAGGCTCAGAAAGGTTAAGAGCATTGTCTAAGGTCAGGCGCAAATAGAGGCATAATTGGGACTTGAGCAGCTCTGTTTGCCTCTACCTGGTCCAGGGCTCATCATCACATCATACTTGTGCATTGAAGGACTGGCCAGTGGGGAGGGAAGAACACAACCGGTCCCATAGAGGTCTCTTCAGCCACACCACATACATGGGAAACCATCACTGCTGCCTCCCTGTTATTCAAAAACAGGTTAAGATTCAAAAATTAGGTAAAATTTAGCTCTGTTCAGGAAACAGAAAGCATGCTATCATGTGGATGGTGGCGAACAAAAGTGTAATGGCTTTCAAAGCAGAAAGATGAGGGAACTTTCCAAAAACCACACTTTTTCCATGTATCCCAGAGAGCTAAGTTGTAGAGCTGAACAGGCTGGTTACAAGGAAGGTTGCCCTGGGTTTGAATGCTGGCTCTGCCCCTAACCTGCTCCATAAACTTGAACAAGTGACAACCTTCCTGAATCACGATCTCCACAGTTGTACAATGATGGTTAGAGCATCCCCTTTATAGACTCTTGTGTGGACATAATGTAAAGTGAACCTATATGGTTCTCAGCACACAGCTGTCATTTGATAAATGATGTCTGTTCAGAACTGTTGAATGGGTTGACAGGAAGCCTGTGGGTCCCTCAGTCTCAGAGAGAAGAACAGAAGGAACTGGAGGGCGGGGGCTTCCCAGTTCCTCTTCCTTTTGCCCTCTCTTCCTCCTTCTCTCACACTTTTATTTTTACTTATAAAGAGAACAGAGAATAATTTTTAAAAGTTTAGGAGTAAAGAAGAAATAAAATGCAAAGAAACACTCACAACCTCACGTGGCAACCCAAACGTCTTGCCTTGTTCATACTTAAAAGTAAGTTTGCATTCTCGAAATACTGTGTTTTGAGACTTTTTCTATGTTGCCTCTTAGGTTTAGGATAGCTTGTGCTCCAGTATCAACCTCCAAATCTCAGAGGCTTAAGATAATAAAGGCTTATTCCTTATTTCCCCAATGTCCTCTGTGGACCCGAGTGACTCTCGTGCAGTGAGAGTCATCTCCCATGGGATGACTTAGAGATGGAAGCTCCTTAAACCTTATGGCCCCTCCATTTGAACACATGGTCCTCTTCTTGACTGTAATGAAGAATTGTGTGTGGCACCTTAGATGCTCTAGCCCAGCAGAACAAGTATCATTTCCTAGCCACGAAGCTGTATCTTAAGGCAAGGAAGGGTGTGAGGAGGCCTGGACAATGCAGTCTTCCATGTGTCCAGGAAGGAAACTGAGAGTACCTGTGAGCCATCTTTTCAACTTTGTGTTTGCATGACTTTTCATTAATGGCACATTCCATCATTTATAGTTAGACATTTAGATTGTTTGCAATTTTTCAATATTATAAATATAATCAGAGCTCCCCAGTTTCACTATGTTTACAGGTGGGACCACACTAGCATTAAGACTGCCATCTTGCAGATGTAGGCCACCACCCACTCAGGCAGAGCCTCAGCTCTCATCCCCACTCATCCAGATCAGCCCTGTTTCCCAGAGTCCACAGGTGAGTAAGACCACCCAAGTTCTACTATTCATTCAGAAATATACATTGAGTGCATGCTGGAGGTGAGGCACTGTGCCTGACACACCTGGGGATACAGCAGAAAATCAGACAGATGCAGTCCCCACCCTCAAATACTCCATTCATGCTCTTGTCCTCTGCCCACACCTTTCGGAGCACTGCTGAGAACTCTGCGCCTTGACAGAGTAGAGGGGGTAGGAGAATGCTTCTCTCTCTGTTCCGTATGGCACTTGACCATGTAAGGCCCTGAAACTACACTGTTTGGACGTTAGGGTCTCACATAGTCCTTTGTTCATTCTTTTCCTTCTGTTTCTCCCACAAAGCATCAAAACCAGTGAGGCAGCCAATTCTAGGGTGGCAGAGACTCAAACCTTCTTGTCCCCCGTGGTCCTCATCTTTATCATCCCTAGGAACCTCTTACTCATTCTTCAACGAAAATCCCAAAGCTGCCATGTACATCAACTGATGAAAACACACACTTGTGGAAAGGGGTGTCCCCTAATGCCACCCACCAGGACCACTGTAGACTCAGGCTCAGGTCATCCAGAAGCCACTGAGAAGCCAGTAACACTCAAAGGACATCACCAAGAAGAGCTTCTTTCTTCGTTAGATTATTTCCCTAGGATAAATTCCCAGATGTGTGATAGCTGGGTCAAAGTATTAAAATATTTTTTGTGGCTCTTTTTTTTTTTTTTTTTTTTTTTTTTACCCCTGCATCGGCAGGCGGACTCTCAACCACTGTGCCACCAGGGAAGCCCTTTTTGTGGCTCTTGATTCAAGTTGACAAATTGTTTTCTGAGACTTGTGTGGTGATAAGCGCTATCTACGATAATACCAGTTTCTTGCACTGTCACCAGGATTAGGAATTATCATTGTTATAAATATTGTCACTGTGGTGGAAAAAAGCCATACTTTTCCTTTGCTTTAATTTGTATTTCTGTGAATACCACAGATTTTAATTTTTTGCCATCTTTATTTATAGCAGTGTTCATACTTGTGTGATTTGTCACTGCAGGTGTTGTTTTATTTATTCAAGCCTTAATTTCTTAAACCAATTTTTATGAGTTCTTTGTATAACAAAGATGTTAGTCTTCTAGCTGTGGTAATTATATCTTAGAGCCTCACCCCACTGCCCCTGTTCTGGTCTCTTTGCTTTTTTATTTGGTTATTTTATTGTTTTCATTGTAGTGCAGAAGTTTTAAATTTTAATTCATTCAAATGTGTCAGTCTTTTCCTTTGTGGCTTCTTTTTTGTTTTCACTTCAAAGCTTACAAAAGTTAAAATTGATGACTAATAAGAACCTGCAGTATAAAACAAACAAACAAAAAAAAACCCAACTAATACTAAACTTTCTTTGGGTTATTTGTATGGAAATATGTTAATATAAATATTTCAGATATTACATGAAATTTCTAAAAATCTTATGTGTTCTGGTATAATGTTATAAGTCACAATTCTAGTTATTACTTTAAAATGTGTATCTCAGAAATAACTAAATTTCCTTGTCAATTGCATTATTATGAACTTTCATCAAACCTTTAACCGTGGTCGTTTTTAAGTCTTTTGTCATTTACAGACAGTCCTGGGTGTATTCTGATGCTTTTGCAAAAATGTTCCTATAAAAGGGTTTCATCTTCAAGGAATTCATGAAAAAGACTCTGACACGTACAGGTTTCTGGTAACTGACTATACTGCTGAACTGAATGAATAAGCATTTTCAGAACTCTAATGGAAAACTGATGAATTCATAAAAGTGCTAACAAAAGATCAAGATGAAAAAAAATTAATTACATGGGACTGAGTGAACTGATGAGGATGATTATAATTTTTGTGACTTTCTGTTTGAATAAAAAAAAAAATCCCACAAGGACTCAGAGGCAAAAAATATACAAATCAATTTTCACTGCAAAGTAAAGGAGCTGTTACAGTGGAGGATTAGTGGACTGATGTCAATATTATGACATAGTATGAGTGTGTTTCATGCTTGGTAATTGCAATCATTGTTGCTTTTGTTGTGGTCATCCATTTACAATACTTGGTGTCAGTTTATTTATCTCTTGTAAAAATAAAATACAGTGTTTGTGTGTGTGAGTTGTGAAAAAAAAGAAAGCTTACAAAAGTATTTCCTATCCAGAAACTTGATAATTATGTGATTTTATTTTCTTCTAGTTTGTCTTCTATGATTTGGCTTTTTAATATTTAAATCTCTTTTTTCCCCCCCGGGCGTGCACTTAAAGAAAACTCAATTGTTTGAACATGGATTGCTTCTTAATTTTTTTCTTTAATGTTTATTCAATTTATTTAAACTTAAAAAAAACAGTTCCCTCATTTCTCCTACCCCTCCACACCCCTATCCCTCGCATCTTGCAACCACCAATCTGTTCTATGGGCTTGGTTTTTGTTTTGTTTTGTTTTAGATTCCACATATAAGAGAGATCATATGTATATTTGTCTTTCTCTGACTTATTTCACTTAGCATAATTCCCTCAGGGCCATTCCTGTTGCTGCATATGGCAAAATTTCATTCTTTTTATGGCTGAATAATATTCCATTATATATATAATATATTCCATTATATATATCTATATATAATATACAAATATATTCCACAGCTTCTTTATCCATTCACTTAGGTTGTTTCCATATCTTGACTATTGTAAATAAAGCTGCAATGAATTTGGGGGTGCATATATATATTTGAATTATTGTTTTTATTTTCTTCTCCATTTATTTTTAACTAGCCTTAGAGGGGATAAAAACCTTCTCTGAAAGGTAAGGAAACTTATTTGGGGTGTTTAATTCTAAACCCAAGGCATCAGGCATTAAATTTTCATTGGTTTGAAGGATTAGAGATTACTCTGTCCCAAGTTTTAAGCAAACTGAACTATAAAAATATCAATTCTTCCAATCCATAAGTATGGAATGTCTTTCCATTTATTTGTGTTTTCTTCAACTTCTTTCATTAATGTCTTGTGATTTTCAATATAGGGATCTCTCAGCTCCCATGGGATGACTTAGAGATGGAAGCTCTAAATTGGTTAAATTTATTGACAGGTATTTTATTCTTTTCAATGCAGTTTTAAATGGGATTGTTTTCTTAATTTTGCTTTCTGATAGTTTTCTGTTAGTGTTAAGAAGCGTGACAAATTTTTGTGTGTTGATTTTGTATTCTGCAACATTACTGAATTTGTTTATTATTTCTGAAAGTTTTTTGATAGAGTAGGGTTTTCTATGTATAATATAATGTAATCTGCAAATAGGGAGTTTTACTTCTTCCTTTCCAATTTGGATGACTTTTATTTCTTTTTCTTGCCTAATTGTTCTGTCTAGGACTGCCAACACTGTCTTGAATAAAAGTGGCAAGAGTGGACATCCTTTTCTTGTTCTTGACCTTTGAGGAAAAATTTTCAACTTTTACTGTTGAGTATGATAATAGCTGTGAGCTTGTCCTATAGAGCCTTTATTATGTCTCCTGGAGGGAAGCTTTACACATGTCTGGTGTCTGGTTTATGCAGCTGGTGCCCAGAGGGCACCCCTTGATCACCTGACTCTGGTGGCTGGAGGAGCTTGTGTTTCTGGGTCCCATGGGAATGTGGGAATTGGAGGAACAGTCCTTAACAAACCACCATGCCCAGGGCACAGCACAAACAATGGACTGAGGCACACCCACAATTTTTTCTGTGAAGGAGGCCACTCTGCTTGTCCTGGAGCTTCAAACTGAGGAGGCCGCTCCAGGTTTGGCTCACATTTAGTGGCCTATGGAGCTGCTCTCAAGGAAGATAAGCTGTGGACGCCATCTTGGCATTCTCCCTCTGCCTTGTTCCAGCTTTCTGGTATCTCCCAGATACCAGAGCTTATACATTCATCTGGAGCCCACACGGTGGACATCTCTGGATCACTTGGCTCTGGTAGCCAGTGGGGCTTACCCTTGCAGCCCCTCAGAACTATATATATTTGCATAAAAGCTGCTGTCTGAGGGTCCAGATTCCAGTCAGCCTGAATCTAGGTGCTGAGATCCTCCACTCTGGGACAGTGACAGGCCTTGGCACATCCTCAACTACTGGGAGCTACTAAAAATATAATAGGCTGCCTGGACAAGCACAGAGGTTTGAGAGACAACCAGGAGCTGAGGCAGGGTTATAACAAGGTATAACCTTGTAATAACAAGGTTCATCTCCTACACAAGGCCACTCCTTCAAGACTGGAAGAAGTGGTTGTTTCATCTACTGTACAGAAACCAACAGAGAGTCAAGCACACTGAAGAAACAGAGGAATATGTTCCAAATGAAAGAACAAGATAAACCTCAGAAAACATCTTAACGAAATGGAGATCAGTAATTTACCTGATAAAATGTTCAAAGTAATGGTCATAAAGATGCTCACTGAACTGGGGAGAAGAATGGATGAACACAGGGAGAACTTCAACAAAGAGATGAAAAAAATATAAGAAAGTACCAAATAGAAGTCACAGAGCTGAAGAATGCAATAACTGAACTGAAAAATACAATAGAGGGGTTCAACAGCAGACTAGATGAAGCAGAAGAAAAGATCAGTCAACTCAGGGACCAGGCAATGGAATTTACCCAATCAGAGGAGCAGAAAGAAAAAAGAATGAAAAAATGTGAAGATAGTTTAAGGAATTTATGGAACAACATCAAACAGACTAACATTAATTTATAGGGCTCCCAGAAGGAGAAGAGAGAAAGGGACAGAAATCTTATTTGAAAATGTAATGGCTGGGGACTTCCCTGGTGGTCCAGTGGTAAAGAATCCACCTTACAATGCAGGGGACATGGGTTCGATCCCTGGTCAGGGAACTAAGATCCCACATGCTGTGGAGCAACAAAGACCACGCACCACAACCACTGAGCTTGCGTGCCTCAACTTGAGAGCCTGCATGCCACAAACTACTGAGCCCACACGCTCTGAAACCCATGTGCCACAACTAGAGAAGAGAAAATCCGCATGCCACAACTAGATAGAAGCCTGTGCACCACCACGAAAGATCCCGCATGCCTCAAAGAAGATCCTGCGTGCTACAACTAAGACCCTTCACAGCCAAAATAAATTAAATAAATAAATAATAAATAAATCTTAAAAAAAAAAAAGAAAAGAAAAGAAAATGTAATGGCTGGAAGCTTCCCTAACTTGGGGAAGGAAGCAGACATTCAGATCCAGGAAGCCCTGAGAGTTCCAAAAAAGCTGCTACCAAGGAGACCCACACCAAGACACATAATTAAAATGTCAAAAGTTAAAGACAAGGAGAGAATCTTAAAAGAAGCAAAAGAAAAACAACTAGCTCTATACAGGGAACTCCCATAAGACTATCAGCAGATTTTTCCGCACAAATTTTGCAGGACAGAAACACGATATATTCAAAGTGCTGAAAGAAGAAAACTTCTAGCCAAGAATACTTTACCCACCAAAGTTTTCATTCACAATTGAAGGAGAGATAGAGTTTTCCAGACAAGCAAAAGTTAAAGGAGTTCATCACCACTAAACCCGGCTTACAAGAAAAGTCTCAAATAAACAACTAAACTTTATACCATAAGGAAACAGAAGAAGAAGAACAAATGAAGCCCAAAGTTAGTAAAAGGAAGAAAATAAAGATTAGAGCAGATATAATTGAAATAGAGACTAAAAAGACAATGGAAAAATATCAGTGAAATTAATAGCTGGATTTTTGAAAAGATAAACAAAATTGACAAATCTTTAACAAGATTCACCAAAAAAAAAAATAAGAGAGGATTCAAATAAATAAAATCAGAAATGAAAGATGAGCTGTTACAACTGTACCACAGAAATACAAAGGATCGTAAGAGACTACAATGAACAATTATATGCTGACAAATTGAATAACCTAGAAGAAATGGATAAATTCCTAAGCACGTACAAGCTATCAAGACTGAATCATGAGGAAATAGAAAGTTTGAACAGATCAGTTACTAGCAAGGAGTTGAATCAGTAATCAAAAATCTCCCAACAAACGTAAGTCTGGACCATACGACTTCACTAGTGAATTCTACCAAACATTCAAAGAAGAATTAACACCAATCCTTCTCAAACTCTCCCCCCAAATAGAATGTCTTCCAAACACATTTTACGAGGCCAGCATTACCCATTATAAAAACCAGACAACCTGCCAAGACTGAATCAGGAAGAAATAGAAAATATGAGCAGACCAATCACAAGCACTGAAATTGAAACTGTGATTTAAAATCTTCCAACAAACAAAAGCCCAGGACCAGATGGCTTCACAGGTGAATTCTATCAAACATTTAGAGAAGAGCTAACACCTATCCTTCTCAAACTCTTCCAAAATATAGCAGAGGGAGGAACACTCCCACAGACAAAGATGCCACAAAAAAAGAAAATTACAGAGCAATATCCCTGATGAACATAGATGCAAAAATCATCAACAAACTATTAGCAAATCAATTTCAACAACCCACTAGAAATATCATACACCGTGATCAAGTGGGATTTATTCCAGGGATGCAAGGATGATTCAACATCCACAAATCAATCATGTGATACACCACATTAACAGAATGAAGAATAAAAGTCATATGATAATCTCAATAGGGGCTGAAAAAGCATTTTGACAATGTCCAACATCCAGTTTTGATAAAGTCAATGAAATGATTATTGAGAAAATATTTAAATCTTTCATCCAAATGAAACTTACTTTAGAGCTATACCATTTCTTTTTCCAACAAGTAGGAGTTGTAAGTCTTTCTACTATCCCTTAAGCCAAATAAATAAATAAATAAGAAGTTGACCAAAAGTATCTCGGGCAATGTGAGGCCTGGGGATGGGCCTGGGAATAGGAGTTTTCTTTAGCCTCTCCTTCCATTCCCTTGTGTTTCTGATGAGTGAACAAGGGTTGGGAATGGCCCATCTGTTCAACGTCTTTTCTTTCGGAGTCCCTCCAGAAGAATAGAATAAACTCCAATTGTTAAAATCCTTCTTTTTTTTCTTTTCTTTGTTTTTTTTTTTTTTTTTTTTTTTTTTTATTTTTTTTTTTTTTTTTTTGAGTGTAACATCTACAGGGTTGAGAGCTGGTGGAGGGAATGGAGGGTTAGGGTAGATGTTTTTATTTTAGGACTTGTGTGACTTTTTTTCTCAAGTTGTCTATATCAGGTAATGGTTTGGGGGTTTGTGCCACAGACCAACACTGTGATTTATGTCATCAGGTATGTTCAGGTCTCTGTATTGAGAAGGCTGTTTAGTTGCAGCCCCCAGCAAAATCTTTTAAAGTGGAGATGGGGTAGGGATGAGCCCAAGAAGTGTGTGTTGGGGCAAGGAGTTCATTACAAAGAACAAAAACTCACTTTGCTTTTTTTGTTTTAATTGAAGGTGGAGAAATGGCTTACTGCTAATATAATAGAGAATGCTAATATATTTCTCTAGTCACCAATACAAATTTTATTGTAAAAGTAGTTATGAGATATAGGGGTAAACAAATTCCAGGATATTTAAAGGAACTTACTCCCTTTGCACCTGAATTTCCCTAGCTGAAAAATAGGATCAACTTGGGATCCTATTGCCCCTACATTTCAAGAATAAATGGAAAAGATTACATCACATAAAACCCTGGAATTATGTACATTCATTTGAATACTTAACCTTTGTTAAATTAATTAAACCTCTGATCATATTTTTCACACAACTGTTCCTTTGAAAATGCTATTGCTGAAATAACACAAATGTCCCTCAGTAGAGGACTGGGTATATCCACACAAAGGAATACAATGCATATGTAAAATGTATTCAGAAATGTCGATATATTCTGCTACAAAATGATCTCTGTGATATATTGTTAAGTGAAAAAGGCAACATATAGAACAGTGTGTAAAGGAATGGTATGCCATATTTATTTTAAGAAAGAGGCAGGAGAAATATGGCCATGTGTATACATACATATTTGATTATATGATATTTTTTTAAAAAGGAAAAAATGGAAGAATAGACCAAAAAAGTAAAGGGAACCTGGGCTCTTTGGAGAAACTGCTAAGGCAGGAAATGTACAAGATAAACCTGAAATGTCTTGTGGTACCAGAAAAAAAGGAAGTTATCAGAGACTACTGGATTTGTGCCAAAAGGACACAACAGCTAACAAGAAGGAATTCCCACTAACCAAATATGGAACAATCTGAAAACGAAAAATAAACAAAAAATAAAAACGAAAACTGTCTGAGAAAATAACGATGTGTGTACTTGATTGAAACACAATAAGCATATTAAAGTTATGAGTTCATTATGCTATTAAAAATAATTTATTAGGCAGATAAGTGGATGCTAGGGAACCAACTCATTATTTTGAAAAGTGGTAAAGAAAAGGAAAGAATAGAGAATTTATTTGCCTCTTTCATACAAACTATCTTTTAGAGTAACTGAGTAGTTGATGAAGGAGAATTTTCCATCATAGATTTCCAGCTAATACATGCAAAGGAATGTGGTAACCAGCCTCCACAATGGCCCCCAACAATTGGGTCTCCCAGTATTCACACCCTGTGCAGTCCCCTCCCACACTGTATCAGGGTTGGTCTGTTTGGCCAACAGCACATAGTAGAAATGATGGCATGTCACTTCTGAGATATATCAGAAAAGACTTTGGTTTCCATCTTGTTCTCTCAGTCTCCCTTTCTCTCTCGCTCTCTCTTTCTCTCTCTCTCTCTCTCTCTCTCCTTACTCACTTTGAGGCAGCTGCCATATTGTGAGACATTCAAATAGTCTATGAAGAAAGAAGCTCACTAGGTGAGGAACTGAGTTATTCAGAGCCAGTAGGAACTTCGCCCTGCCAACAACCATGTTAGTGAGTTTGAAGGAGATCGTCCAGCCCCAAATGACTGCAGCCCCAGTCAGCAGATTGGTTGCAATGACACGAGAGACCCAGCTAAGCCACTTTCAGATTGCTGCCCACAGAAGCTATGAGATAATACATGTTTGTTGTTTCAAGCTACTAAATTTTGGGCTAATTTGTTGTGCAGCAGTAGATCACCAATACAAGGAATGATAGAGTTAGAATACCATAGATTTGTACTGACTAATGATCATCAATAACTACTAAAATCATAGGTGCAAGGCTAAGGGGGAACTTTATAATAGATGGATCCGCAGGCTGACAATATCTGAACTTAGTAATTAAGTTTTTAAAACAACTGGGTACTTTAAAGTAAATCCCAGACATCATATCATTTCACTCACTGGTCAATCTTAACATCACAAAAATAGAGCCAAATAGACATTATAAGCCTCCTGATGTGATGCAATTAGAAGTACCGAACACTATGTGTAAAATATTATTGCTAAAAAAAAAATTGAACCTGAATTTAATTAAGTCCCAACTGCAAGTTTATAGGAAATACAGAGGACATGTAGAAGACTCTACATATAAGTGACTCGATTTCTTCAAAAAACAAATTGCCTAAAAGAGTGAAAAAAGAGAATCGAGATAACCCAGAAATGGGTGGACTCAGCGTTCTCCAGAGAAACAGAACCAATAGGATATATACAGGAGGAAATTTATTATAGGCTTTGGTTCAGACAGTTATGGAGGCTGACAAGTCCCATCATTTGTGTCTGCAAGCTGGAGACACAGGAAAGCTGATGACGTAATTCAGTTCGAGTCTGAAGGCCTGAGAACTGGGGGTGGGGGTAGGGGGTAAGTGGGGGGCAGCGGTGTTAAGTCCTGACCTGCATCTGAATGCCCTAAAGCCAGGAGCAGCATGTTTGAAGGCATCTCAGCCCAAGCAGAGAGTGCAAATTTGCCCTTCCTCCATCTCTTTGTTCTATTCAGACCCACAATGGATTGGATGATGTCTGCCCCGAACTGGTAAGAGTGATCTTTACTCAATCTCTTGAATTAACTGCTAATCTCTTCCAGAGACACCCTCATAGACACACCCAGAAATAATGTTTTACCAACTATCTGGGCACCCCTTAGTCCAGTTGAGTCGACACATAAAATTAACCATCACATGTACCCTATTTGGAAATCAATTCAAACAAACCATCTGTAAAAGACATTGTGAGACAACAAGGAAAATGGAACATGAACAAGATATGCAATAACATTAAGGAATTATTATTGATTTTGTCAGGTGTGATAATGGAATTGTGGTTTTTGTTGTTGTTATTGTCCTTATCTATAGAGATGTCTGCTGAACAATTTATGAAAAAATTAAATTATGCGATGCTGGAATTGACTCTGCTCATCGTGAACTTTTTTGCATTTTGATTTTTTAAAATATTGCATAAAGTATTACTTACCTTGATTACTGAGCTTTCCTGGCATGTCCTTACGTGCTCAAGGCAGTTGCCTCACTCAGCTTACTCTAGTCCTGGTCCTGAGGAGACTGAATGTAAACAAGGCAGTCAGGACATAAATAATGCAACTGCGGAATGTGATGAATGCTATAAAGGCAACTTTTTGGACAATCATTAGGGAGTGGGAGCCAGAGAGACTGAGAGCGAGTGTGTGTGGGTGGGTGTGTGTATGTGTGGATAATGTTGGGTGGTGGGGGCAGAGGGGGGAGTCAGGGTCCAGATTTCCAAGGAGATGATGGAATTGGAGAGAAGTAGAGGGAATTCAGGATATATTTTCAGGATGGAAAAGACGGGATTTGCCAATGGCTTAGCAAAAGGAGGGGAGTGAAAGATAAGAGATGGGATTCAGCTTCAGGAATGGCAACCTGGGGTACCTTTACAGAGGTGAATGATACTGCGGAGGAACAGAACTCAAGGGAAACCGAGTTTGACTTTGAACCATGGTAAATGTGAGCTGCTTATTAAAGACAGAAGTAGAGTTGGAAAAGGCATTGATAAAGGCAATTCTGGAACCCGAGTGGAAAGAGTTGAGCCAGAGATAGATAGAAACTTGGATGAGATCACTTGTGGAGATTATATAAATAGAGAAATGGGGAGCGCACAGGTCTGAGCTCTGGGCCTCTACACTTAAAGGTCGGGTAAGGAGGAGGAAGGAGGCTGAGAAGTGGCCATCAGTCAGGCAGGAGGAAAACAAGGAAAGCCTTTCGCGAGGAAGAACTGTGTGAAATGCCGCTGAGAAGTAACGTAAGTGGAAAAAAGACAACTAGCCATTGGCAGTTTCTGGTGACCAAGGCACGGGCAGTTTCCCTTGAGTGGGGGGATGGAAGCTGGATTGGAATGAATTGGCAAGAAATGAAGGCAGTGAATTTGACAATGCATTTGAGAAATCCTTCAGGGATGAAGAATAAGAGATGGCTGGGAAGAATCAAGTTGGGGCATAATCCACAGCCCGCACCTCTACTATCTACCTGCAGCGTTTTGTATTGAGTACAACCCTGGTTCAGGAAGCTGTGAAGGTTTCATGGTTTCTTTACTTTGTGTGAAGATTACAAAGAGGAAGGAAAATAAATGTAAATTGTTTTACATTTTGCATACTTCTTTTTTTTTTTTTTTGGCCACACCGTGCAGCATTCAGGATCTTAGTTCCCCGACCAGGGATCAAACCCGTGCCCCCTGCAGTGGAAGCATGGAGTCTTAACCACTGGACTCCCAGGGAAGTCCCCTGCATATGTTTTTAATATGTTATCTTTTAACCAGCTATGACAGTGGCAGTAGAAGACATTAGCTAAAAATGTTAAGTCTAAATCAGGGCGTGAGTATTTTTAAAGCAAGAATCATCTCTTAAGGCAGGGGACCGAGAGTGTAGGCAAGTGAGAGGTGAGGGGTATGGAGCCCCATCCCTAGGCAGAGGTCTGACAGCGGATACTGGGGGTCTGCCTAGCAGCACCCACGTGTGAGTGCCCTAGCTGAGTGGCCAAACCCTTGGAGCAGGCTGCCCTGAGATAAGCAGCCTCGGGAATACTCTCCACCTTATAATTTTGTGAGCAGTGCCCTGTTGTCCCCTCACCTTCCCACAAGAGCAAAGCCAGGACTGTCCCTGACACTCCAAGCACCCATGGGGGTTGAGGTGCTCCTTCCATCACCAACAGATGGAAACTGAGAAGCAGCAGAGATGGCATCTCTTCCCTCCCCACCCCCATTCCCCCTGTTCTCCAGTAGAGACAGGAGAGAGAGGAGGAAACAATAAACATCCATTTGAAAAGCCACCAACCTCATCTTTCTTCTCCAGGTATTTTGAACTAGTCTTCAAGGGGGAAATTGCTGCTCTGAGAGGTAAGGAAACATACTTTGGGTTTTGAATCCTAAACCCAAGGCACCAAGCATGACGTTCCTTGATATTCGTTGGTTTGAAGGATTCTAGATAACCCTGCTCCTCGTTTCAAGCAAACTGACCTGTAAACAGGCCCCCTTCTCAGAGCCCTGCTTGTTCTGCTCCTATGGCTTTTAAATTTTCCTCCTTGCACTTGGGCAAGAACTGCTCAGACAGGCCTAAGTTTCTGCCTTTAGACAAGGAAAAGAGACATTCATTTAATCAGCAACTTTGGCTGCTCTGTGGCCACACTTCACCCAGAGGTGTATCCAGAGCACACACAAATCCACCTCCAAAAGCCTGTAGAATGAGACAGCTTTTACTGAATGTTTTTCCAAAAGAGGCAATGAGGGGGGATCATGCCACCCACCATGGCATGATCCTGGTCCCTCCTCTTGGGAAGAGGGCAAGTCATCTCTTTCATAAAATGCCCTCTACCCAGTCCACTGGCCCCTCGCTCCTCATTTCCCTGCCCCCCACCGCTTTCTCAGCCAGAGAGTCTGGCCTGCTCTCAGCTTCTGTCACTTTCCTCTCCAGCCCTCACCCCAGCAGTCCTGACCGGTCCTGACAAGATATTTCCTGCTCTTGTATGTTTTTGGTCAAACAGGTGTGCAGGCCCATTGTCCCCAGTGATGGGACTCCCATTTTAATCACTGAGGTCCTTTGAGTTTGTTTCCTATTGCTGCTGTAGCAACTCGCTGCAGGCTTAGTGGCTTTAAACAACGCAGATTTACTATCTTACTGTTCTCTAGTTCAGAAGTTGAAAATGGGTCTCAGTGGGCTAAAATCAAGGTGTCATCTGGGCTGTGCCCCTTTCTGGAGGGGAATCTGTTTTTTGCCTTTTCTAGCTTCTGGAGGCTGCCACATTCCCTGTTCCGTGGTCCCCTGCCTGCCCTCTTCAAAGCCAGCAATCACATTATATCGACCTCTGCTTTCATCACCTATCTCCTTATCTGATTCTGCCTCCATCTTCCACATGTATGGGCCCTTTTGATTACGCTGGGCCTGCCCGATAACCCAGGGTATTCTCCCTATCTTAAAGTCAGCCTATTAGCAACATTAATGCCATCTGCAAACTGAATTCCCCTTTGCCATGTAGCATAACATCGTCACTGTTTCTAGGGATTAGGGCATGGACACTTCGCGGGGGACATCATTCAGTCTACCAGAGTTCAAAGGCCGAAGTGACTGGGGGTAGATGGTGGGGAACAGTCCCCTCCTCCTTTAGCCAAAGGCCTAAACTCAACTCAAATGGGCGGTAAGAGGCTGAGCCACTCAGGATAAGCTCAAGCCTTCCTCCGAGTTTAGCCTCCTGCAACCCCTCCCCGTTTCAGCTCTGCTCCATCCTTGTCCTTAACCCCCATGTTAGGTGGACAAGGGTGGGTGGTCAGTGACTTTCAGAAGAAACACAGATGAACAGACACTTTATCCCCAATGCCCCAGAGACATTTGCTTTCTACGGTTTCTTCTATCCTCTCCTGGCACCTCCTTGGCTCACAGCACTGAGCCATCCAGATTTTGGTGGACAGTTTGGCATTTGAATGGCTCTCCCATCCCCAGGTTAACGCCAGAATCACGTCGAATTCTTGTCATTGACTCGGGGAGGAGGGGAAGCATCGTCACCCTGGGGCTCTGATTTGTAGGTGAGGAAATACAGGATGGTCACTTGTTTTGATTTGGCAGTAACCATCACTCCATATCCCGCAATTACATGGTGTGAGATAGTCACCAAAGATGGCTGTCATTAATTCCTCATCTCCCTGATGCACATCAAGATGTAGAGTCTAATTCCCCTGCCTGGGCTGGCCATAGCGACTTGCTCGACCGATAGAATGTGGGGGAAGTGATATGCTGGACCTTTTGAGGCTAAGTCACAAAGCTTTTGCACGATCCTCTTGGGCATTGATTCTTGGAATCCAGCTATAATTATGTGAGAGCCCAAGTCACACAGAGAGGCCAAATGTAGGCTCTCTGTTTACTAGGACATGCTGAGCTCCCAGCCAACAGCAGCATCAGTTTCTAGCTACATGAGTGAGCCATCCTGAACAACACGCCCAGACAAGCCTTCAGCTGACTCCAGCCCCAGTTGCTATCTGAACATAATAGTGTGCAAGGCCCTAAGTGAGAACCGTCCTATTGAGCCCAGTCAACCCCCAGAACTGTGAGCAATAAAAATATATTGTTACTTTAATCCACTAAATTTTCCTCGTCTCTGGACCCTGGCACTGAGCCTGCTGCCTGACCCGGAGGAGTGCGTTTGGTCCATGCCTGCTGAATGGTGAAGCTGTTGCCATGGCCTAGGCTGGACGTGATGAAGGTGTCAGCCACTGCGGGGAGCCGAGAAAGAGAGAGGACAGATGTGGAAGAATTTAACAGGGAAAGGCACGGGGCTTGATGAATCTTGCCAGAACAGAGAGCTTTTTATGTTATGATCTTTCATGATCTAAGTTGACAGCTCTTTGGCACGAGTTGAAAGAACATGAACTAAATACCTCACTTAATAGAAATTTATTGAACGTCTTCCAAAGTTAAGAAATTCCTCAATTGTTTCAAAATCACTAGGACAAAGGATGCCTCGAGCTTGAAGACTTTCAGGCTTCTTGTTCTATGCTTGCCTCTGCTACTGTTAACAGGTTAGAGCACCAAACCGCACGTCAGGGCTTTCACCTGGCAGCCCTTCCACACCACTGACAACATCTTTCTGTGCCGACCAGCCCCCAGAAGTAGATGTGTGCACTCGCTCACTAATGTCCAGACACCAGCTGCTTTCTAGAAACCAGGCTCTGTGGCTATAAGCACAATTTGCACATGTCATTCTTCAGCGTCAGCTCAGGTTTTGGAATCAGGGCAGACTGG
Source organism: Neophocaena asiaeorientalis asiaeorientalis (assembly GCF_003031525.2). Lineage (NCBI taxonomy): Eukaryota > Metazoa > Chordata > Mammalia > Artiodactyla > Phocoenidae > Neophocaena > Neophocaena asiaeorientalis. The sequence goes on from NW_020173375.1 coordinate 3,241,347, forward strand.
GTCTGAATTCAGTAAAGGGCTCTGCCATTCACTACCGACTTTGGTCAAGTTATACCACCTGTGTAACTCCCAGCTCCTTTACCTGTAAAATGGGGATTGTAATGGGGCTACACCACTGGGTGTATGAGGATTAAACGAGGTTCTGGGTGTAAAGCACTTGGCCTTTAGTATGCACTCAGTATACAGTAGCTCTTAAACTGTTAGGATAAGTAGGTTTTCAGGCCCCTGTGGCCTCTAGAGTCAAAGGATATTAACAGTGTAATGAAAATAATAGCCAGTTATGGCCATTCACAAAATTCAAGTGTGTAAAATAGAAACTTATTAATTTCTCGCAATGGCCTTATTTTCTGATCCTGTGACTCTGTCCTGGCCTTTGAAGGATGAGCTGATCCTGGTACATGCAGTCCTAGCCCATGACTTCACAGCCACATTTGGGATTAGTATCCAGTTGGAGCTCAGCACATCCTCTTTTCTTCCTCTGCACTGCTGCCTGGTCCAACATAAGCTGAGAACTTTGCTTATCAGCACAGTCACCATGCAAAGGGAGAAAGGGATCCCTTTTTTGGCCTCCTAGGCTCTGGGACCCAGGCTGTTGTCAGTTCCTGATGTCCTCTGGTCTGTGGTGCTCTCTCAGAGATGACAGTGGGGCAGCTCTGGTCAGTGGCACATCCTGTTCCATCCCATGGAGCCCAACCTCACCCTTCCTTCACTGCTAAGGATCAGGCCTGTCCCTCTCTTTCCTCCTGGCACAGGCCCCCGTGGGTAGGTGTCTCTTCCCAGCCAGGCCAGCGCGTCTCACCCTCCCAACTAACCTGTGACTCACTACAAGCTCCTAGAAGCCTCTAAGCCACTCGAGGACCTGCAAACCCGGGGGGCCCACTCACATCTCTATGCTGTCATCCTACTCGCTTCTCCTTATCAGAAGGTAGAAGACCCATCTGAGCAACTGCAACTTGGACACTAAGCCCACAAGCCTCCCCTTCTCGGAGGTGCCCCTGCACCTCCAGGGCAATGCTCCTCCCCTGCTTTCTCCTCACGTCAGAGTCATGTTAGCGGGAGGACTGTTCTACCTCTTATCACCCTTGTTCTCCCTCTGTTGCCCTGTCTCCCGTCTCTGTCCTCCTCCAGCACAAATCTCTCTTTATAAACACATACACACACCACAGACACAGTGGAAACCAGTTCTCCGAGTTTATGCAGACTTTCCAGACTGTTTTGTCTCGTGTACACCGGAGAACAGAACCTCTTTGAAGTGATAAGCTAAGGCATCTGCTATTCTTGTTGCTAGAGGGCTTCTTGTGGTGGCTGAGGGGAGTGAACCTGCTAGTTGATGTCTCAGCTATTAGTCCGCCACAGATTAAGATTTCATGTTTCATCCTGTCTTGTGAGTTACATGGGTTTTTACTACGTAGTTGGAATGAGGTCTAACAGACATCTCAGTTCACGGGCTGGGAAGAACCCCTTCATCATGCTCCAATCGACCCTTCTTTATCCCATTTCAATCTTTTATTTTAATTTTTTATCAAAGTTCTGCATACATATAATTTTAAAAGTCAAGTAATTCTCTAAAACATTAGAAAAACAGTAGTCTTCTGGTCCTCTCTCCTGTCCTCTACTCCCATTCTCACTTTACACCTTTAACTCATTTTTTAAAATATTTTCCTCCATATTGCTAAAGAGTGAAGTTATATCGCTACCTCTTGACTTTTGGACATTATTTACTGATTTCCAAGCATGGGAGATAAAAGATTTAGCTTTTATGAAGACTCCCACACACACTAACTTCCTATAGTATACTCTAATTGCCTTTCCTTTCTTGAACAATTTTTGTTTTCCTTGGATTTAATAATTGCCCTTTTTCCCCTTTGCTTAGTTTTCTATGTACTTACCTCTAAGTCAATGTCCTTTTCTTGCAGACTTTGCTCCCAGATCCTTCTGTCTCACCCCCTCTTGCCCCCTTGGTTGATAGATGCGTTGGGCATGCTTCATTCTTGGCTTCCCTGGCAGCGTTCAGCAGACGGAACACACAACTTTTACTGGACTGCACTGCTACTCTGCCGGCTCTCCTCACTCTCTGGTGGCTCCTCTCCTGTAGTTTCTCTTCCTCTCCTGTCCCTTGCATTGAAATGCCCAGCGTTCATCTCATCTCTCTTCCCCCCTCTCTCTACATAGGCTTCCCTGACTCATCCCATGCTAATCACCCTGGCCTTTCCTGCCACCTCTGTATGGATGGCTGTGTCTCTTGCTCAGTTTTTCTGCTGAGCTCAGACCTACATTTCCATCTTCTGGTGGGACATTTCTGCCAGGATATTCCACAGGAACCTCAAACTCAGCATGTCCCGAACCAAAATCGCTATTTCAGAACCTAAACGTGTTCAAAGTGCACTTTGTTATCTGTGAAACTTTGGGAAAGTTACTGTATTCTCACCTGGAAAACTGGATGATACTGCATTCCTTAGAGGATCAAATGGTCTCATATATCATGCGTGTTAAGCACTCGTCAGAGTGTCTGACCCCCTGTCGATGCTCAATAAATGGCCCTGATCATTAGTAGTAGCAGAAGGAGGAAAGGATGGTGAGGAAGGAGAGCATTAATACTGCTGTTATCCTTTCTCCATCATAATGGCACCATCATCACTTGTTCCCAGTCCAAACACGTAGGATTTGTCCTTGGCCTCTGCTTCCTCCCCACAACCTAACTCACTCTATCATCAAGCCTACTGACCATATCCCGTAAATATCTCTCACATCAGGTCCCCTGTTCCTATCCTCACTGTCCTGCCCTGTTTAGGCCCAATCCTCTCTCACCTACTCTATCAGGAAGGCCCTGCTGCCTGGTTCCCCGACCTCTGATCTTACATTTCACTTCTATCCTCTAAATTTCACCAAAATGATCCATCTGCATGCTAGTCTGACTGTCCCGTCTCTCCTAGGCATAGTTCAGTAATAATTATAATCGTAGCAGAGAGGGCGGAAAGCTAATATTTAAAATCATAACACACTGCGGCTGTGTCTTCCCCCAGGCGTGCATTCCTGTTGTGCACAGGGATCTTTGTTTGACAAAACACCTGGGCGGAGACAGAAGGTGAACAGTTGAGAATAGAAAACAGAGAGATAGTTAAACTCCTCTGCAGAGGAAATAAGCCTGAATTGGGGAGTTAAAGGCATCTCGAGTGGGAAGGGAATTGAGGACAGCCTTGGGGAGCGGGGGGAGGTGGGGCGGGGAGATATCTCACCAACTCAGTGGGTGGCTGGAGAGAATTGGGCCTCGGTGGGAGTGACTGTCATGTAAAGATCAGCAGTGTCTCAAGATTTGGACCATGCTGTGCTGGTCTAGAACCCTTCCCATTCTACTCGCAACCCCACTTCCCTTTACTCCACATCTGTAACAAAGTTTATTACAGTAACATTGCCCGGCACGATCCTGCAAATGGGGGAAAGAGGTTGGTGCTGTCTGGATCTGCTCGGAACAGAGAACTGAGAGCAGGGGTGGGGGGTGAAATTGGAGCCTGTGGATCCTAGGAACACAAGGGCATTTTTTGGCGGAGGTGCATGAACCTAAGTAGAAGCAAAGGTGGGGTTTCAAATCAATTATACTTAAATCTCAGAGAGTGCCGCAGCTCTACTTCTGTGGTATCATCACTAGGACAGTGATTTCACAGCTATGCTTCCTATGGGCCAGGCCATTGATTGGGTGCTTTGCATGCACAGCCTCACGCCCTCCTCTCCTCATCCCTGCTGCAGAATTGCTATTATTGACTCCATTTACAACCAAGGACCTACAACTTGCCTGGGGTCACAGAGCTGGTGGGGGCCAGAGCCCCGATCTGCCTCACCATCATTCAGTGCTCTCTCCTTTTTCTTGGATAAACTCTCAGCTCCTTCTGTATGCCCCAATTTTCTAATAGTGGTCAGATAAAAAGGTAGGTTCAATTTCAGGTCTGAATAAAAAATCAAGTCTATCCACCTCACTTTGCAAATTGGAAGAGGTTGTTCCAAGGAAGCATGGTGACCCCGTCAAGGGGGCCCCATGGATTAGGACAAAGTTCCTTTCATTCCAAGCCTAGTGGTCCTTCCACTGCTCCAGTTTCCCAAACACGGTCTGCAGAACTGATGATGCCAATAAGTGTACCATGAGAAAGTGGCGATTTAATATGTCTAGAAATCATTGAGTTAAGTAAAGCTTACCAGGACTTCTCACAATCTTTATTATATTAATGTACATTTAAAAATTTTATTTTTTTATTGAAGTATAGTTGATTTACAATGTTGTGTTAATTTCTGCTGTACAGCAAAGTGACTCAGTTATACATATATATATATATCTACATACATACATTTATATATATATGTATATATATATACAATTTTTTAAATATTCTTTTTCATTATGGTTTATCACAGGATATTGAATATAGTTCCCTGTGCTATACAGTAGGACCTTGTTGTTTATCCATTCTATATGTAATAGTTTGCATCTGCTAACCCCAAACTCCCACTCCATCTCTCCCCCACCCCCATTAATGTGCATTTGATTCTCCAAAAGCAGGCATTGATATGCAACGTTTCTCAAACTTACTGGATAAGGTTTGGTGGAACTATAAACCACTTACCAAGCCGGTATATCATAGGACAGAGTTTGGGAACTCTGGCTTTCCTTGCAGAAAAGCATTGACTTGGAGGAAATGCAGGCATTGCATTAAGCAGGGGTTTTAGGTAGTGCAAACGGATTACCCATAAAGATAATATTTTCTACAGAAAGAATGGGGAACCCCCAGAATCCTGCAGGATCTCATATATTTCTTGATATAATTGGATGGAGACAGATGCCAAAGAGAAGGGTTATTCTGAGTAAGGGAAGGAACTTTGCTTTGAGAGAAAGGACAGAATCTAGCAGAAAGAATCTGAGTAGAATGAGGCTGGATCTAAAAATCACATACCTGTCAGGTAAAGACTACTCCTCAGTACTCAAACTGCAAGGATGACATATACCTTTATTTTTCTCAGTCAAACCTGGCCCACTCATAATGGTCAGCAAAAAGTACCAGTCATTTTCAGTGACTCTTTCCCCTCCCCTCAAGTCACATCAGAAGCCTAGGCTTGTCTAGTCCAGAACAGTGGGGAAAGAGGAGCCTCTCCTGCTGTGTAGATTCGGACTTCAGCTTTTTGGACCAGCACTGCCTCTCCAGGCAGGACTCGGAAATGGCCCTCCCAGGGCCTTCCTCACAGAAGGGCTCAGTTACAGGGGTCCCTGTGGCAACCGGGGTCACCACTCAGTGTCCACAGACTTCCAGCCTCCTCACAAAACCTGAGACACTCCCCCTCCCCAGCCCCAGTAAGGTTTACTTGGCAACTGATCCCTCCTTCCCTGGAAGTTCTAACCTAGCCCTCACGTCCACTTCCAATTCATCCAATTTAGTTTCTTTCACCAAGCTCCTGAGAACACAGGTCTGGTAACTCTTTGGGGTTCAGGAGAGCCAGGCTGACCTTAAGCATTTAAAGCTACTGTGACCTAAGATCCTGTTGAACAGGGAAGAAAAAGTGCCTTTTCTTTCTTTGGCTGATGAATCCATAGCAGGTACCCCTAACAGCATCATTAAAAGAAGGAGAAGGAGAAGAAATTTTTCAAGAATGCATTGTGTCACAAATATAATGTCTATTTGTCATGATTATATTTGTAGTAAAATAGAGGAAAAGATTAGAGACAGCTTCAGTAAGTCAATGAAGCCATGGAAGGGAAATGTGGTCCAGAGAAATCGTAGTCCTGGTGGAGCTTCCCTCTGTGTGAGGCTGGGAGAACCATGGAGTGATTCTGACACTTGAGTGAAAATGACACCCTATGACCTCTGTGGCAGCATGGGTGCCTGGAGAGCACCGCGTGGCTGAGCACAGGAGTCAACATGCTGTGAACACATTGCTCGACCTCAACAACAACAAGTGATCAGAGAGCCGTGGGCAGTGAAGAGGACAAAAACAGGAAGACTGGCTGCAGTAGCTAATTTTATGTGCTAACTTGGCTCAGCAGTGGTGCCCGGATATTTGGTCAGACTCCAGTCTAGATGCTGCTGTGAAAGTACTTTTTAGATGTGATTAACATTTGACTCCATAGATTTGTATAAAAGCAGATGACCTTCCATCATGTGGATGGACCTCAATCTAATCAGTTGAAGGCCTTAAGACCCAGGCTTCCATGAGGAAGGAATTTGGCCTCCAGAAGGCAACATAGAACTTCTGCCTGAGTTTCTAGCCTGCACATTTTGGGCTCAGGATTCCAATATCAACTCTTCCCTGAATTTCCAGCCTGTGGGTCTGCCCTACAAACTTTGGACTTGCCAGCTCCCACGATCACAGGACCAATTCCTTAAAATCAGGCCTTTTTTTTTCTCTCTCTCTCTCAATCATAACACACTAGCTTATGCTATTTTGAACTTGATACTATACATTAGAGATTAATAATGAGGGATGAGAATGGAAACAGGTAGCAAACTAGGTGCACATGTCTGCGGTCCCTCCCCACATTCCCAAATCTCATAAAGTCATGGAGCAAGAAGAAGAGGAAGAGGAGGAAGAGGAGAAGGAGGGGGAGGAGGAGGGGAGGAGGGG
>NW_020173375.1:3248066-3252925 GCF_003031525.2 Neophocaena asiaeorientalis asiaeorientalis
GAGGAAGGGAGGAGGGGGAAGGAGGGGAGGAGGGGAGGAAGGGAGGAGGAGGAAGAGAATCCACGATAGCACCAGAGAATGACTAATCATTGAACCACATTGTTTTTTGAGAAGAATTATAAAACAAATTGTTGAGGGAAAGGAGAGCATGTTCACCTAGTTCAAAATTCTAAAAAGTATCAAAGGATGTACAATAAGTTTTCCTCCCATCGCTGCCCCAGGCAATCAATATCAGCGTGTGGTGGTGGATGGTGATGGCGGTGTGTGTGTAACCTCCCATATCTATATTAGGCACGTACAAGATATAACTTATATTCCATTGCCCCTTTTTTGTACAAATACTAGCATGCTCCACATACTGCTTTGCACCTGGTCTTACTCATACACACACATAAAGAGCCTTCTCATTTTTCTTTATACCCACATAACCATGGGGACCCATCATAGGTTACTGAACCATTGCACTATCCATGAGCACGTTTCCCATTGTTCGCTATTATGAAATAATGCAGGGAATAACTTTGTCCACATATCACTTCCTAAGTATGCAAATATATCCTTAGGATAAAGTACTAGAAGTGAAACTGCTGGTCAGAGAATATCTGCATTTGCAGACTTGATAGACAATTGTCAAAATGCCTTCCTTGGAGACTTGTAATTTTCATTCCCGTCAGCTATGACATGTTATCAAACTGTTAGAGACTGGTCAATCTAACAGGTTAAAATACAGTATCTCAGTGTAGTTTTAACTCGCACTTTTCTTATTTATGACTGAGCTTAAGCATTTTAATATATTTCCAAACTATTTGTATTTTTCTGCGAATTGTCCATTTCTTTACCTGCTTTTGTTGTTGTTGAATTGTAGATACGTGTGTGTGTGTTTACATCAGCTGGCAAAAGTTCTTCATACAGCACACTTTTTTGACTGGGATAAAAATTGTAAAGATTTTTCCTCAACTTATCTTTTGCTTTTTAATTTTGCTTATGGTCGTTTTGTCATGCAGAAATACTGATTTCTTTTGCATGGATCAGAAAAATCGAGAAATCCCCTGGAAAACAGAAACTGGATGGTATCAAACAAGATCAGAGGAAACCACAGTGAAAAACCAGAAAAGTCCTGCTTTGGAGGTGGGAATGGTTCTTCAACGGATCCAAGCTCAGAGTCAATGGACCTGAGGAATGGCGGGGTGGCCCTTGGGTCAACCATGAGGATATTTAATTTGAAGCAACAGGGCTGGTGGAATCCTCCCTCAGCTCCTCTTGTGCTGAGCAGGGGTTACCAGTGGCATTGTCCCCAGGATAAAGCAGTGCCTGGGCACTGGGGCCGCAGGGGCAGATTGATGTCTAGGCAGCAAGTGACACCAGGACAGACATGAAGACCTCATAGCAAAAGATATGCATGCAGAGGCCCCCCCACAATACTCTGGGCGTGGGGAGAGGCAGGGGCACACTCTCATCCCCAGAACCTGCACCTCAAAGACCAACATGGTTCACAAGCCCGAGGAGGAGAAGGCAGTCAAGAGTCAGGAGGTACCTGAGGAAAACCAGTACCCTAAAAGAGAGTAGCAAACTCAACAACAAGAAAGACTGATGTCTGGGGAAAAAGTGAGCACAAAGAGAAGAGTTTAAATGCATATGAGTAATTGCTCCAGAATGGCTAAGCACATGGGCTCAGGAATCAAACTACCTGAAATCAATTCCTAGATCTACCACTTTCTAGATGTGTGGATGGCATTGGGCAAGGTAATTAATTTGTGCCTCGATTTCCTAAACTATAAAATGGGGATTTAAATAATACCAATATCATAGGATTATTGTGAAAATTAAATGAGATAATCCATGTAAAAACACTCGGTTCAGCAGGTAATAATAAGTGCTCAATAAATATTAGATATTCTTTTATTATTATTTAGAAAAAAAACAAGAATCAGCTGTGGTAGAAAAGCAACCATTTGAGAATTTGTAAATTAAAATCAGATTTATGGCAATTTTTTTTTTTTCCTGCGGTACGTGGGCCTCTCACTGTTGTGGCCTCTCCCGTTGCAGAGCACAGACTCCGGATGCGCAGGCTCAGTGGCCATGGCTCACGGGCCCAGCTGCTCCACGGCACATGGGATCTACCCGGACCGGGGCACGAACCCGCATCCCCTGCATCAGCAGGCGGACTCTCAACCACTGCACCACCAGGGAAGCCCAATTTACGGCAATTTTTTAAATGAAAAAGATGAACTGAAAAATACAATGGACACAGATAAAAAGGGAATCAGTGACTGACATTCTGGCCAGTGTACCCAAGATGTAAGGGATGGCATGTCAAGGGCCCAGTCTTTAACTGGCCTCCCTTCCTTCCCCTTCATGGCGGCAGAGCTTTGGCTGGCATACCTGGAGTGGGGAGTGGGGGTGGAGATTGGTGTTTCTGGGGCTAAGCTTTTAGAAAGCAAGGCCAAGAGTTTACTTAACTATGGAAGGACTGAACAAATAAGCAGATACAGCGAGGATAATGGAGCCAGGTTTCTTACTGTCATAGAAGGGATTTACAAATAGGGGATAAGGAAGGAACAGTGTGAGAATGGAATCAGAGGTGTTGATGCAAACTCATTGATTTTACAGATCCATGTGTGTATGCATGCATATACACACACAAGCATATACATACATAAATGGATTTATTTCCTTGCTCTGTCTCCTCAGAGGGCCTAGAACCAATTATACCCCAGTAGCAGTAAGCATACCTAGCTCCTCAATCTTGGTTTCTGAATACTATTCTCCACTAAAAGGAACTGGGGCTCCTAAGAAAAATGGGTTGATTCCAGGGTTGGGACAGAAAAGTACAAGAGGAGACAAGAATATTTCGTTGTTCCATAAAGTAAGAAAATGTTCAACCAATGCCAAAGACATACCAAAGGACATAGGAACCAACTGAAGTGGCAAAATCTCAAATATCATCAAATATGTCTTGAGACTGAAAAATATATAATGATAGTAATAGACTATAATTCACTGAATAAAACAAGAATTCACAAATCCACACTGATATAAATAAATTTTAAATATAAATAGGAGAAAAGGAAAAGGTCTCCCTTATGGTTGAATGCCAACTAAATATGGAAGGAATAATAAAGTTAAAAAATCATCAATGGATGATCAAATTAGTGCATAAAAGTTTGATGAAGAGCCAGAGATTTAAAGAATCTCAAAGTATCTCCCCTAATTTTTTATTAATTACAAAGGGAAAAAGAGTAACTTTACTAAAAGGAAATGTATCAGAAAACATATTAACCAAGTGATCAAAGTTAACATATATATTTACTTATTTATTTATATTTATTTCCTATTTGTTCTGTTTCTCTGGAGAACCCTGACTAATATAATTGGTTACAACCCTTAAGAATGGAATATTCAGGGGTCTTCCCTGGTGGCGCAGTGGTTAATATTCCACACTCCCAATGCAGGGGGCTGGGGTTTGATCCCTGGTCAAGGAACTAGATCCCACATGCATGCCACAACTAGGAGTTCACATGCCACAACTAAGGAGCCCATGTGCCCCGACTAAGGAGCTGGCGAGCCACGTCTAAGGAGCCTGCCTGCCGCAACTAAGACCCAGAACAACCAAATAAAGAAACAAATATTTAAAAAAGAATGGAATATTCAATAAACCAACATCCTGTGTCTTCTGATACCATGCACTGAGAAGAATACATCATTTCAGTGATATTCCTGCCAAAAACATGTAACCTGAATCTAGTGATGAGGAAATGTCAGGCAACACCAATTGAAGAATGTTCTACAAAATATAAGAAATTCAGGCAAAAGAAAGGTTGAGGAACCTTTCAGATTAAGGAGACTAAAAAGACATGACAAGTGAACTCAATGTGTGATTCTGGTTGGATCCTGGATCAGGAAAAAACAGTTATAAAGATTTTGTTGAGACAATTGACAAAATTTGAATATGGACTGTGGATTAGAAAATAGTATTGTATCAATGTTAAGTGTCTATATTTTGAAAATTGTACTATGGTTGTGAAAGAGAATGTGTTTGTTGGGAAATGTACAATGAAGTACTCATGATGTCTCCCACCCATTCTCAAACGGTTCAGAAAAAAAAAGCATTTCAATCTATCCATCTAGGAGTGACGAAGGAAATGGAGCTGAGAATTTCCTGGAATTTTTTTTAAAGACACCAGATCCAGGAATCTCAATAAATTTCAAGCAAGGTAAATGGAAAGATATACACATTTACATATAACCTACTGGAACACCGCTAAAAAAGATCTCTTAAACAACCGTAAAGAAAAGACAAATAATGTGTCAAACTGGCAGTTAGAGTTACAACTGACTTTTCAAAAGCAATAATGGATACCAGAGATAAGTAAGGAAGAGTATGTTAGGAATACAGGAGACCCCTGAGGATGTCCTTAGTTTACCTTGCCCTCTGAATAGGTTCAATGGAAAACTATGACAACCCAATCCAGGCAGGCTTAGTAATGGCCAGACCCTTTAGGAATGAAGTCTTGGGTCACCCTACCACATAAAGAACCATGACCAGCTGAGGTGCTTGCCGAAGGCAAAAGGAATACACAGAATGAGTAGTAGAAGAAGGTAATTAAAAATACCAGCTACACGAGCTTCCCTTCCCTGGTGGTGTAGTGGTTGAGAGTCCGCCTGCTGATGCAGGGGACACGGGTTCGTGCCCCGGTCCGGGAAGATCCCACATGCCGCGGAGTGGCTAGGCCTGTGGGCCGTGGCTGCTGAGCCTGCGCGTCCGGAGCCTGTGCTCTGCAATGGGAGAGGCGACGACAGTGAGAGGCCCGCATACAGCAAAAAAAAAAAAAAAAAGAAAAAAACCAGCTGAGGTCTGG
>NW_020173375.1:3252950-3253920 GCF_003031525.2 Neophocaena asiaeorientalis asiaeorientalis
AGGCCCGCATACAGCAAAAAAAAAAAAAAAAAGTAAATACCAGCTACAGTCATGGGACCAGCTACAGAAATGATGCCTGTAATTATCATGAATTTTGTTACATTCATTTTTTCCATATGGGAACCATTTGTCCCCAAAGCTTATTTTATTATGAAAAAAACTAATTTTGTTATGGATACATTTGTGTGTATACACACATACATTACACAAATATCTTTGTCTTCTTTCCACTCTTATTTCCTTTTATCATGAAACATAAGATGTATTGACTTTATATCGGTATTATTAATTTCACATCATAGTATTTGAGTTGTAGGATATCAAGAGAAGTATAAACATCACTCAAGTATTTTACCTCCACTTCTGGGGAAGAAATAAGCATGTTTTCAGTTGTACATAGGGGAGTTGTATCATGTCGGCAGAGTTATGATCTCATTATTGTTTTTATTTAGAGATTAAATATAGTTTAAGGAGATGTAGATGGGTGCCAAGTTCACAAGGGGTGGACTTATGATGGTCAATTTTATGTGTCAACTTGACTGGGAGAAGGGATGCTCAGATAGCTGTCAACATATTATTTCGGATAAGTCTGTGAGGGTGTCTCTGGAGGAGATTAGCATTCGAATCTGTAGACTGAGTAAGGAAGATCACCCTCACCAATGAGGGTGCCATCATCCAGTCCAATGAGAGCTTGTAAAGAACAAAAAGGTGGAGGAAGGGCTAACTCCCCCTCTGCTGCCCTCTGACTTACTCCTGGTTCTCAGGCCTCAGACTGGGATTTAAATTACACCATTGTCCCCACCCCCTTCTCAGGCCTTTGGATTCAGACTGAATTATACTGCAGGCTTTCCTGGGTCTGTCTCCAGCTTGCAGATGGCAGATCCTGGGACTTCTCAGGCTCCGTAATCATAACAGCCAATTCCCATAATAAATCTCCTCTTATCTCTCCTCTCTCTCTCTCTCTCTCTCT
>NW_020173375.1:3253968-3258916 GCF_003031525.2 Neophocaena asiaeorientalis asiaeorientalis
TATATATATATATATATATACACCCACATATATTCATTTATTTATATTTATATCCCATTGGTTCTGTTTTTCTGGAGAACCCTAATACAGTTACTTACAACAACTAGGAGTGGAATATTCAATAAATAAAAAAAATAGCATTTGGGAAAAATGGCTCCCCATATGGAAAAATAAAATTGTGTCATATGCCATATATAAACATAAATTCCAGATGGATGAAGGGGCTAATTGTTTTAAAGGTACAAAAGCATTATAAAAACACAAAAAATATTAATTGTGGAGTTTTTCTTAAGCAAGACACAAAATGCAGAAGCCGTAAAGGAATAGATTGTGAGATTTATCTAAAATGAAAATCCAAAATTTAAATTAAGTAAAGGACATCATAAGCAAAGTTAAATGACAAGGGATACAGTAAAAGAAAATATCTACAAATCAAGAAAAAAGGCGAACCATTCACTAGAAAAACAGGCAAAAGCTGTACATTGAATGGGCAATAAATACCTACAAGAAGTTGCTCAACCTCACTGGTAATGACCTACAAGAAGTTGCTCAACCTCACTGGCAATGAGGGAAACTCAGATTAAAGAGTTAGTTTTTCTTTCACCAGACTGTCAAAAGCAAAATGAAAAAACCCTGATATATTACCTTGTCTCTTTCATTTATGTCACTGGTGGAAGGGTACATTGGTAAAGTCTTTCGGAGGGCGATTCAGTGGAATCCATCAACATTAAAAGTTAACTCCCTTTAACTCAGCACTTCACTTCTGAGAATCTGCCCTTCTGAATATCTACGTACGTGCACAGAGATGCACATAAAAGGATGTGTGGTCCATCACCAGAACTGTGAAATCTAGCACTGTCCATCCCAATCAAAATGCCTCTGTGTGTCCTGTCATGCAAGCATCCTCAAGACCTCAATTCATTTTGATCAGGGAAAAAACAAATCGTGTCAAAAATTACCCATTTCTGTAAAACTGAAAGAAACCACACACATACAGTTGAATGTATGTGATACGTGTAGGTAAGTGTCTAGAGAAAGGGCTATAAGAACGTACGTGAAACTGGGAGGTGGTGGAGAGAGATGATGACTTGTGTCAAAGAGGATGTTCATATTTTCTTCCAGGACTTGGTGCTGCTTGACTCATTCACACTGCAAGTGGAGGGAGAAGGTTTAAAAAGTAAACTGTTCCATAGTACACAGAGCAGTGTTCCCAACTGCCACTTGCAAAGGAAGGGGGTGTTTTCAGAACCTAGAGCCACCCTTTTCTAGATCCCTCCCCTAGCTGAGTGAGTGCAGTCTGGGTTGGGAGTTGTTCTCAGGGCTCTGTGAACTGGGCGTCTATCCTTGTGGACACGAGTGAGCCAGGCTCTGAGTGGGCATAAGACTCCACGCATGAACACCCCAGTCATTTCCCTTAACCAGGATGTCTCACCCCTTCCCCACTGGACCCCGACGGCCCAGAGCTTCCACCCACCCACCCTGCTGCATCTTAATCCCAAGGCTGGCCTTTTTATTTTTTTGCAGTATGCGGGCCTCTCACTGTTGTGGCCTCTCCTGATGCGGAGCACAGGCTCCGGACGCGCAGGCTCAGTGGCCATGGCTCACGGGCCCACCCGCTCTGCGGCATGTGGGATCCTCCCAGACTGGGGCACGAACCCATGTCCCCTGCATCAGCAGGCGGACTCTCAAACACTGCTCCACCAGGGAAGCCCAAGGCTGGCCTTTTTTAGGAGCAGTGAAACAAGTCCTGAGGATGTCTGGGCCTGAAATTTGTCTCCTGGAGGAGAGTAAGGTCAACCACAGTGACAAGCAAAACCAAGAGCGGGGGCAGTGGGTGGAGCAGGATGACGACTGTGGCCTTCATTTCCTCCAGGCAAAGAAACCTCAGAAGGCTGAAGTCAGGGCTTTCCAGCATTTTCACACTGAGGCTTATTGGGAAATTTCAAAAGTTGCCACCCACACCCTGACCCAGGAGGGAGAGGGGACTCCTTCTTCAGAGATTGGTTGGGTGTTGTGTGAGACCAAGTACCCTGCAGAGATAGGAGAGACTGGGAACTGGTTCCCCCTCTGGGGAGTTAAAGTGTTGGGAAGTCAAAATTTTAATCTTCTTCAGAAGTTAACATTTGAGTGTAGATTTGAACAGGTGAAGGATGAAGCCATGTGGATGTCAGAAGGAAGAGCATTCCAGGTACAGGGAACAGCAGTGCAAAGGCCCTGAGGTAGGATCATGTCTGATGCGTTGGAAGTACAGCAAGGAAGCCACTGTGGCTGGAGCTAAGTGAGTAGGGGGAGAGTAGAAGAAGACTAGATTGGACACGAAGGGAGGAAGGTGAAGAATGAGAACTACCTTGACATCTTGTAAGGACTTTGCCTTTTATTCTAGGTGAATTAGGGAGCCATTGGCAGCCTAAGAGGCAGGGAGTGACTTGATCCAGCTAAGGTTTAACAGGATGGCTCTGGCTGCTGTGTTGAGAACAGACTAAAGGAATAAGGGGAAAGCAGGGGGTCAGGGAAGCAGCAACTGAGTCCAAAAGAGAGATGGTAGAGCTGAGATTTTCTTGACAGAGTGGCCGGCATCACTTGGAGGGCCTGTGATACTCTTTGGGGGACAGGGACTCCTTAGAACAAGGGATGCAATGTGCATACCTCTTCTCTGTGTGCTGCTACCCCTTGAAGTTGTTACTGTTGTTAGTCTGGGGCGGGGCCTAGGAATTAGCATTTTTGCATGTTCCCAGGTGATACTACTGCTGGTCTGGGAACATTGACAACCACTAGCTTTTTCTTCCTAGCACTGATGAAAATGTGCATTTGATGTTTATCATACCTCCTCAAGGAAGCTCTTTAGTCACCCCTGCATCCCCGGGCCAACCATGATGCCTGGCATTAATGTCTTGAGCTTGGCTCTGGACCAGGCATGGTGCTACCTGGAATGAAGGTCTTGAGGATCCCTGGTCTGAATGGTTGGAGATAACTGGTGATGAAATTTCCAGGAAGTGGTCATTAGAGGGAAGAGGTTAATTATAATAACAACAACAATGGATGTGACACCCACCCATTCCTGTGTCTGCCTAGGTGTTTTACTGACATCTTCTCCAATTAAATCCTGTAAAAGCCCTGTGAATCTGGCATTATCCCCCTTATTTTATAAATGAGGAAACCAGAGGCTCAGAGAGTTTAAGTAATTTTCCCAAGGTCACACCACTAACAAGTACCAGAGCCCAGCCAGGCCTGACTGCCAGACAGTTCCGTGCTCTGCTGACACCACACTCTCCCTCAAGAAGTCACTGATAAGAGGAGATTGCCTTGAAGACAGGGGCTTCCTTACAGGGGGACTGTGAGTCATTTTAAAAAATGCCGGGAAGATGCCATCCTTTAAAAAAACTCCTACTGTCTGAATTGAGAGCCTGTTCACACAGCACATTACCAGCCCCAAGCCCCTTTTTTTTTTTTTTGCGGTACGCGGGCCTCTCACTGTTGTGGCCTCTCCCGTTGCGGAGCACAGGCTCTGGACGCGCAGGCTCAGCGGCCATGGCTCACGGGCCCAGCCGCTCCGCGGCATGTGGGATCCTCCCGGACCGGGGCACGAACCCGCGTCCCCTGCATCGGCAGGAGGACTCTCAACCACTGCGCCACCAGGGAAGCCCCCCAAGCCCTTCTTGATAGAGCCCTGGTCCCCTAATAAGTAGCAGTGGCTGCCCCAAGAGAAGTATTTTTGCTGACCTTTGTGACTTTATCGTTCTCAGGTGGAGCACTTTTCCTCAGCCCTCACCCTCTTCTCAGCCTCCTCCTGTAGAATGATGGGCACAGTATTCTGTGCTGGGGAGTTGAGGCTTGAGAAATCAAGGCTGGTTTATCTCTAAACTCAATCCATCCCTCTCAGTAGAGAAGGAGAAAATCAAGTTCCAGGACTTCCCGCCTCATCAGCCCGGCTCTTTCGCCACCCACCCCAGAGGATAAAAATAGCATCCTCCCAGGGCCTCACTGCTCTTGCAGCAACTGTGCACTGAAGCTGGGCCTGCCCCGGGAGCAGCTGTTCCCAGAGGCACAGGCCTGGTGGGAGGCATAGGGTCAGGGCAGGGGCTAGGCTGCCCACAGGGGCTAGGTGAGCCAGGCCTGGCCGGGATGCTTGGAAACCTCACGAAGAGAGGCGGCACCTGGAGCAGGTTTGACCGCGACACATCAATAAATACGTCACAAGGTGCACCAGCTCGCTGGTCGGCCTTTAAAAGAGATGAGGTGTATCCGTGATTCTTAACGTTTTTCAGGGACATGGACTCCCTAGAACAAATGAGGAGATGTACATATCACTTCTCTGTGTGTGCTCAAGCCCACACACAGCACACACTGAGAGGCAGACACACACTTTTGCACACAACTTCATATGCGGGGGGGAGCTGTCAAAGTCCAGCATGGACCACGGGTTGACAGCCCCAAATTCAGGTTGATTATAGAGACGCAAAACGATTATAAAAAATAAAAATTTGTAATGTGTAGGAGGAATAAGGTTAAAGTTTGCAGTTTGCTCAACAAGATCTTCTTGGAAAGTAAAAGTATATAGTATATATCCATCAAAACAGACACAGAAATGTTAATGTTGACCTCCGTTGGTAGGATAAAAGGTATTTTCTCTTTTTCTCTCCAAATAAAAAGCTTGTTTCTCTTTTGCCATCAGAGCGGCCGCATCCAGGCATTTCCCTGAATCTGGAAGCCTACTCGGTTGCAGGCGCTGCCCGGGCCTGCCTGCCCGGACCCTCCATCCCGGGCGGGGGTATGTGTGGTACATACAATAGACAAGCAAACATCAGGTTGGTGACAACGTGGGGCGGGGACGGGCTCCTTTACAGGGTGACCGGGGAGGCCCTCGCCTTCTGAGAACCTGGAAACCCAAAGCGCTACTCGCCGGGCTCGGGCCCGCACGGAGGAGGCGGTGCGTGCGTGCGCGCTCTCG
>NW_020173375.1:3258951-3263137 GCF_003031525.2 Neophocaena asiaeorientalis asiaeorientalis
CCCCTGCCCCGAGGCCGCCGGCGCTGCCTCCCGCGTCTGCCGGGCCCAGCGTGAGCCTCTACCTGAGCGAGGATGAGGTGCGCCGGCTAATCGGTGAGTGGGGCCGCCTGCGCCGGGGTGGGCAGGTAGGGTCGGGCCCCGGTGCTTCCGGCCGCCTGCGGCCCAGTCCGCGCGACCTGGACCGCGGGCGGGCAGGCCCCAGCGCCCCGGGTCGCCTCTGGGCCCCGGCCTTTGCCTGCCTTGCTGGCCGGGAGGTGTGGTCCCTGCCCGGCCCCCGCCCTGGGCCAGCCTTCCGGCCTCCCCCGCACGTCGCGGAAAGACCCGGGGACCCCTCGGCCCCCGGCGATCTACCCCATTCCAGCCTGCTTACAGCCTATTTAGCCTTTCGCCTATTCCCTAGAGGCAGACTCTTCTTCCCTGCCGCTCCAAGTTTCTTCGACCTTTCCTCAACGTGTCACTCTAGGGCCCTGGATTTTGGATACTCGAAATCCACGTTTTATTTAGGTTAAATCTGCTGTGGTTTTTGATGCCCCAGTAGAGGCCACACTACGGTGCTCATACTTTCTGGTTATCGTAGTTTTTTGTTTTGTTTTGTTTTTAAATGAGAGACAGAGATTGGTTATAAGGGCACTGCATGTTCGTGACAGTCTCCAAATCTTGGGACCGATAAGCATATTTTACAACAGTGAATGAATCTCCAGGTAGCCGACCTTTTAGCTTTTTCAGTACCTTTTTGGTTCTTGTGTTGGAGTTTGGACTGATTCTGAATTTCTGGGCCACTCTTCTACTTAGAATACCTTGTAAGAAAAGGAGAACTTGGCTTTGGGTCAGTTGGTGGTTCTGTGCTACCTAATTAGCTTTGTCATTGGGGAATTAATTTGAAAAATGTGACTTTGTGGATTCTGGAAATGACCCCTTAGAGGAAGGTCTGATAGAAATGGCCCCAAATGGGAAGTCTTTGGTAGTTGCAGATAGCTATACATTCACTTTCTTTTGTGTATTATGGGCCATAAAACCACATTTTTTTTCATTTTTATTTCATCTCAGATTTGTGGTGCATCTAAGGGTTTGAGGGGAAAAATTATTCTTTTAAGCATCCATTAGCTGTCATTTTATTCAATTTTTTTTGTTATAAGACTTTCTTGAGGTCTACTGAAGTCCACTCAGTGTTAAAATGGAACTGCTTTTAAGCAGGCTGTTTAGACATTGTTACATATACGGGTTTGTCCCCTTTAACCAAAGAATGCTGTGTTTTTGTAATGTCCTGCTGGTCTATAATCCTCTTTTTAGTCTGGTGGAATTAGCTGAATTTAATTTAGCTAAGTTAAAACAGCAAATTGGATTAGTACTTGAAACAAGACTAAGGTTTAGGAAAAATAATGAATGCTTATAAATTGACTCATAACATTAATTTAAAAAATATTAATGTATTATGCATGGTTTTGTAAAGGTTTTTTGGTTAAAAGCGTGTATATAATTTGTGACTTTGTTTACATGTAAGAAACCAATTGAGGTAGGGGACATGGCACAACCAGAGGCTGACATTGATTGAGTGCCTGCCATATACTTCCTCCTACATGTTTTATACACATTATTTCCTCTAATTTTCTTGTGACCCAGTGAGGTGGATATCATTATTCCTCTTTTAGAGATGAGGAAAGTGAGACTTTAACTTGCTCAAGGTCACACATTAATAATCTTTTTTAAAAAATAATCAAACATAGTGTTGACATAGGCCACAACAAGTTTCAAATTTCATTGAATGAAATAAAGATATTTATATAGAAGTTTGATTATGGCATGGTGGAAAAGAAGTCATTGCTAATTAATACTTGAAATGATGTATTTGTTACCTGATTGATGAGCATCCAGTTTGTGCCCAGGAATGAGCTGTTGGGAAGAGGGGAGGCAGGATTTCCTCACTGATCAACCTTGGTCCACCTCTGGGACAAGGGGAACCTTCAGTAGTGTTTTCTCTAATGCAAACAGAGTTGACCTGTTACAGTGGGTCTCTTGACTCTCCATCCTGCCAGATCCAGGTCCTCTCCTTCCTTCCATCTTCCTCATCTATTCTGACTTTATTTTTTGGCTGCCCCTGGCTGGGGAAGAACAATTGGGTGGGGCTGAGATGTATACCAGGCATACTGATTTCTCAGAATGCAGTTTCCCACAGGAACTCTTATGCTTATGGTGTTTAAGACTACTTGAAATACTTTGTACCATGTTTTTGTATCATTATGGGTTAAATGCCTTCTGAAAGCTGACTTGGGAAACTAACCATCACTTTATAATATTTGTAAGACAATGAATTTGCAATTCCAAGTATGAAACTTATAAATAAAGTTGGTAGTGACATCTTTATAAATTGAACTGATTGTTCTTGACATGAGAATAAGTTGTTTTAATCCAGTTCATATATGCACATAGTTAAAAAAAGAAATCAAATAGTGCTAAAAGACCTCAAATGAAAAAACAGCAGTCTTCTGCCTTTGGCCTTTTTATCCTCCGGACCCTACTTTCTAGTGGAAGCTACTATCCCAAGCTAGCTCTTTTTTTTTTTTTCCCTGTTTTTTTTTACTTTTCATATTTTGAAATCAATGTAGAATAAGCATTTCACTTCCTAGTATCATAACTGAGCAGTTGTCCTCTTCTCTTGCCCAAACCCCCCAATATAGTTACATCATTTTTAGTAAAACCAGCAGTCTGTATTTAGATTATTGTATATTTATATTTACAATATATTTATATTGTAAATTTTTATTATACGTTATTGTATGTATACATGTACGTATACGTACACACACACACATATATAAACTCACTTGTGAGTTAAATAGTGACCCATGGTTATGTTTTCTTCTCCTGTATGTTATTGTTTTTCCTGGAGCAAATAAACTATAAACTTTTTGAGTCTTTTCTGTATCTATGGCTACAATCTCTCATACACTCCAAGAAATATGTTAAATGCCTTTTGATATTTTTTTTCCAGGTAACACATCAAATCATCTATCACTTTCACTTGGTTTCCTCTTAGAGACTCCCTGCTTTGGAGCCTTCCATCCTCTTCTTCCAATCTGGACAGTAGGATTATTTTTCCTGCACATACTGTACCCTTCTTTCCTGTCTTGGAGCCTCTGTTTCCTGGATCTTCTGTCTTCCTTTTTCTTTGTTTGCTTCATTTTGCTAAAGTGTATCCTCAGTAGCTTACTGAGAAGGGTTGCATGGGAGGTAAATAATTTGAAGCCTTATATGTCTGAAGGTGTCTATCCTATCCTCATGCTTTATAGGTGATTTGGCTGAATTTAGAATATTAGACAGAAAAAAATATATATTTTCCCGATTTTTGGTGGCATTTTTACACAGTTTTCTGGCTTTAAGGGTTTCTGATGAAAAATCCAAAATCATTCTGATTCCTTTTTTTCCTTGTGTGTTTTTTTTCTTTTTTTTTTTTCTTTTGGTTGTTGTTGTTTGTTTGTTTTCTGTTTTTTGAGCTTAGGGTCTTTGTCTTTAAAAAAATTCTGTAATTTTATCAGCTTCTGTGTGGGTCCTTCCTTCTGTTTGTGGTCCCTCTAGTCTTAGTGAGCCCTTTCAATCTAGAGACTCATATCCTTCAGTTTTCAAAAATGTCTGTTACTTCTGATAATTTCCTACCCATCACTTGTTTTGTTTCTGAGATATCTATTGGTTTGGTTATTGAATCTTCTGGAATTGATCTTCAGATACTCAACGTATGTTGCCTCTTATTTATATCTCTGTGTTTGGAGGTGGGAAGAGGGGGAAGTTTTCTCAATTTTGTCTTCCAAGCTCTTTTATTTTTAAAATTTTAATGATGATTTTAAATTTTAGAACTCTGTTTTCTGTTTCCATTTCCATTTCATTTTATTCTAATTTTATGGATGTATTATCTTCACTTATCTTTGAGGCATGTGTTTGTTGTTTTTAATTTTTTCTGTATGTTTAACATTTTTAAAATATTTCTTCTGCTTCCTCCAATGTGCCTGTTCATTTCAGAGTTCTTTTTCTGTTCATTTAGATAGTATCTGTTGATCCTTGCCTGTCTGTAATTAAGAGTGAGATGCTGAAAAGTTGATTAGGGGAGGGCAAGCTTGTGGGTGGGTAGGTGGGTGGTCCATTGGCCTCCCTTGGAATGTGGGTGAACGTTTCATTGGGAGCCCCCCCCCCCCCC
>NW_020173375.1:3263204-3291019 GCF_003031525.2 Neophocaena asiaeorientalis asiaeorientalis
AGTCCCTTCAATTTTCTTTGGGACTGGTCAGTGTCTGCAGAGAAGACACCTGCAGTCTGCTGCCTCTGGTGTGCTTGGTGGTACACCAGCCTCTGTGGTTCAGTTTTTTCAGAAAAACTTTGGGTCTCCTGCTGGACCTGGGGGCCCAACTGCTTTGAATGCCCCTCATCAGAGGCTCCCCCTTTGACAGGCCAGAGCCTCAAGCCAGCCTTTGGTGGCCCTTGTTGCATCCAGGGCTGAGTCCCTCTAGAGGTTCTGAGAGGCAGTGACCACTCCTTCAACTGCTTCCCATCTTGCAAAAGTTTGTTGAAATATATGTTGCGTTGTCTTCTTTCCCTTTCTGTGTTTGTGGTTTAATGTCTTTGTGATTTCATTACTGTCATTTTAGAGGAGTCCTAGGAGGATGGGGGTAAAGGCAAGTGGTCATTCTACAGTGTGTAAATTGTTGGGCTTTGACTATTGAAGAGCTGGTGATGTGTAGTTTTTTGGTACTAACAGTATTAGGAAGAGTAGTGGTGGTGGTCACAGAAATGGTTGACACTTGAATTTAGAGTGCTGCTGACGTGTGGCAACCTTGCCTGTGTCAGGTACAAAGGTAATCCCTGTTTTGGGTGTGTATTGTTACTTCCATAATATAGATGAGGAAACAGATGTGCAGGAGGTATGTAACTAGCTCATTCCTTGGTAGTAGGGCATGCAGTCTTGATAGAAGTCCATCGGTATAGAGACTCCAAAAGCCTCAGACGTTTTATGTGGCATCCCTGTGTCCCCAGGCCCTGCTTAGGCTGCAGTGTAGGCATCCATTTCTCCATTTTACTGATGAAGACTGATCTGGGGCCCTTTGGGCAGTGAATAGAGGGCCAGGTCTTGACTCAGTCTGGAATCCATATTGCCTCTTCGTCAGCTCTGGAGGAGCTGTGATTAACCAAAATGCTTAAGGAGTAGAATCGGCAAGCCTGCTGCCACATGTGCTCATCTGTGGTCTTGATTATTATCTGCATTCTCTCCTGTTCTCTATCTACTTGATAATTCTAATAGCTGAGTTCCCTGGAAGTCCAGAGCTGGTGAAATCAGTCTGTGGCTGGGGCAGTACCAGGGCGTGTGGGAATAAGATGCTGATGGGTGGGGGGTATGGTATAAACTGGTCATGGCAGCGGTGATGGTGGTGATAGGGAATCTGTAGGAGTCAGGGGGACTTCTGAGAATAGACTCCGCCTCACACCAATTAGAAATTCACTTTGGATAACTTGTCTCTCCATTAAAATAAATATCCTCTGAAAGAGTTAAGCGTTGTTCACATCCTTTTTAAAATCAGTTCAATACTAGTTGAGATCATTGCTCCCCAAATCAGCCCTGTAAAAATTTTTGAAGCCCAACCAAGTACCATATATTGTGGTAGAAAATGGCAATTCAAAATTACTGAATTCCTTTTCTTGAAGAACTCAAATTTCGTAGGGGAGACTAACAGTTGTATCTCCAACTATAACACTGAGATAAGAGTTATACTGCTGATTGATATAAGTTTTTGTGGGAATGATTACTTTTGACTGTAGAAGGAGGGGGAGTGGAGAGGCTTAGGGGCTTTCAGGAATGTGTTCCAGGAAAGGAGACATTTGAGCCTCATCTTGAAGGATGAACTTGAAAGACAGAAAAGAGGAGCATTTCATGTCAGGCAGAGAAAATAGCACGAACAAAGCCATAGCTGTATGGAGGCAGATGTGTGTGAATTCAAGGAGTAGGCTAAGGTGAGAAAATTTGGCAAAACCAGGCAGTGGCAGAATATAAAGCTGGGAGGTAGGTTGCAGTTAGGTTAGGAATTTGAAGTTTATTTTATAGGTAATGAGGAACTGTTGAACTTAGGAAAGGAGAGTATACAGATAGGACTGGGTTCTAGAAAAGACAGCTTCGGCCCCAGTGAAAAGGGTGGCCTGAAGACTGAAAAGCTGGATCTGGGAAATGGGACAGAGTCAGCCTTGTGCTGGTAAGAGGAATCAACTAGGACTGTTGAGGGGGGCGTGGGATGGATTTGTGAGGAATTTTCTGGGAGTTTGGAGAAGACTTAGTGGAGGACACCTCAGGGCTAAAGAAGAGGGAGGAGTCACAGAGGAATCTGAGTTTCACATTTGGGCAGCTGAACTGAAGGACTCTTTTTGAGAAATGGTTGAGGAAAAAGAAAGATGAGATGAGCCACGTGTTCCTCTCCTCTCAGCACCTCTCTTCCTCTTCAACCTCAGGCCAAGTGTTTGGGGGAGGGCAGTGAGGGTGTCCTCTCTGCTGGTGTCTGGCATATCCTGCCACTGCCCAGACTGTGAGGAGGTGGGTGCTGGTGGAGGTGGGTTAGCACCTTGCAGCACACTCTTAATCCTGGGCCTTTGGGTAGGGTTGGTGGCATTGATGCAGCATTAATTTGAATCCATGTGTTCTTCACTGGGAGAACAAGACTGAGACATTGTGCAATTGTGGGTTTTGAGGTTTTTTTTTTCCTTCTTCGTGCTATACATGTGGGAGAACTCTGTCCAGTTATGGCTAACCTGTCCCCTATGAGTCATATCCTGAGTTGACTAGTCAGTTCTGAAGGTGCTGCCTGGAACACTGTTTGGATTTTAAGGATCATTTTAGAAACAAATGAAACATGTAGGTATTTTTTTGAGCATCACAAATTGAGAAGTTCCACAGCATTACTTTTGGGGTTTTAACACAGTTATGCCAGTGTTCTGAAAAAACTTACCAGCTATACATACTAAAACAAAACAAAAACAAAAACTTGACATGAAGTAGAGCCACTAGCTACTCTGAAATTATATTATGCTTAAAAGTGTGCTTTTTTGTGTTATTGTTGATGTACATCAAGTACAATGTTTTCTAATCAAGATGTTATTAAACAGCTTTCATTTATGTAGGACCTCTAAAAATGTGGTGTGCCAGAACAAAAGTGTGTATTGCTGAATTAAGTAATAAACACTTATTAATTGATTCTACTTAACTATGCCCAGCAAGTGACAGTGCTGAATGGTAGAATATTTCTGAAAAGTAATTTAATAGGTCCCATTCTTGTTCATAAGACAGATACGTTGTGTCTTGTTCATAAATAATGAACATGTTCTTATATAAATGTCTTGCTCTGTGTCAACTATTTCACATATTTTCTTTTATTTTATCAACCACTGGAAGTAGATGGCATTGGCACTTTTCTATAGATAAAGCTGAGGCTCTGGGAAATTACAGAATTTGCTGGAGGTCACAGAGATGTCTAGGGCTATATGACTCTAAAGTGCATGCCTTCTCTACTCTGCTGCCTCTGAAAGTTAACAGTTCAGTCTTTATCTAACCAGATCATCTGAGGGGCTTAAACAAAGTACAGATTCCTATACCTACTCTGAGCAGTTTGTTTAGGAGATCTGAGATGGGGCCCAGCCAGTGAGATTTTTGAATGGCATGTTGCATGAATTGTAAGATGTACGGCTTTTTCACATTTGAACATCTCTGAAATTGGAACCATTTCACAATCAATGATGAATCATCAGTTAATTGACAGCTCTTTTTCTTTCTTAGTGGCACAAAAAAAATGGTGCATTTTAGATTAAATGAAATATAGTATTTTAACAAGGTGATTTAAAAAAAATAATAAATTTATTTATTTATTTTTGGCCACGTTGGGTCTTTGTTGCTGAACGCGGGCTTTCTCTAGTTGTGGCGAGCGGGGGCTACTCTTCATTATGGTGTGCAGGCTTCTCATTGCGGTGGCTTCTCTTGTTGCAGAGCATGGGCTTTAGGTGCGCAGGCTTCAGTAGTTGTGGCACGTGGGCTCAGTAGTTGTGGCTCGCGTGCTCTAGAGAGCAGGCTCAGTAGTTTGGCGCATGGGCTTAGTTGCTCCGTGGCATGTGGGATCTTCCCGGCCCAGGGCTCAAACCCATGTTCCCTGCATTGGCAGGAGGATTCTTAACCACTGCGCCACTAGGGAAGTCCCAATAAGGTGATACTGTGAAGGAGACAGACATAATTTGCCACCTTTCCTTTTTTTTGGGTACCTGTCACGACTTTCTTTCAGAGTTGTAAAATTCACTGGTGGTAAATTATTTACTTGTGGTAATGGCTGTGTAGTAATGTCCTTGCAGGGTAGACAAATGATGGCAGTGAGATATTACCATTAGGTTTAAGAGCAATGGCAACTCACTTTTCAGCTAAGAAGTTGCTGGCAAGAGAAATATCAGTGGTTCTCAACCTTATTTTGTGAAAGCCTTAGGGCCTTTTCCTAGACAAGGGTGTGGATCCCACACATACTAAGTTTTGCACACTGTGATGGGGGTTCTTAGACTTTGAGGACCTTACAGGGCCCCCTGATGAAAGCTTATGGGTACATCTGAATCCCTCAAAAGCTGGTTCTGGAAGGGGGCATCTATTAACATTCTATATTTCATCCTAGGATTCTTTGACCTCCTACGTGATTTTCTTTCCTTCTAGTTTTATTAAGATTTAATTGACATAAAGCACTGTGTAAGTTTAAGGTGTCCAGCATAATGATTTGACTTACATACATCATGAAATAATTAACCACAGTAGGTTTAGTGAACACCATCATCTCATATAGATAAAATATTAAAGAGAAAAAAAATTTCATTCCTTGTGATGAGAACTCTTAGATTTCCTCTCTTAACAGTGTTCATATATAACATACAGCAGTGTTAATTATCTTTATCATGTACATTATATCCCTAGTACTTATTTATCTTATAACTGAAAGTTTGTACTCTTTGATTACCTTCATCCAACTCCCCCTGCCGCCTGAATTAAAAAAAAAATTTTGCATACATTAAGGTTTATTCTGTTGTAGTTATATGGGTTTTGACAAATGCATCCAGTATAGTATCATATAGAATAATTTTGCAGCCCTAATAAGTCCCCTGTGAAGGGGGGCATTTATATTTATTAATACCTTTCCTTATATTTTAAATGTTTGCTTTTAAAAATGTATTTATTATGTAAAATTTCAAACATTCAAAAGTAGACAGAATAGTATAATGAACCTCTGTGTATCCATCATCCTGCTTCAACAACTATCAGCTCATGGCCAGTTCTGTTTGGTCTATACTTCTCCACTCCCCAATCTGCTCCCTTGTCCTACTCCCCCTCATCTTCTGCTTGGATTATTTTGAAGCAAACTCAGACATAAAATTTTTTGGTATGTATCTCTAAAAGATAGGAATTCTTTAAAATTTTGTAATAACTATTATCACACCTAAGAAATTAACAGTACTTCATAAATACCAAATATCTAGGCTTAGATCTTCCTGATTTCTAAATGAATGTTTATGTAGAGACTCTTGCCTGCCACCTGTTTCTTCCCTTGTCCCTGCTCCCCACCATACCACCGTTTAGTTCCTTTGGTGCCAAGCTTTTTTCACCCTAGGGTCTGCATTCGATGGTTGCTCTGCCTTATGTACTTTTCCTAGATCTTTACATGGCTAGAGCCTTCTAGATCTTAGCTTAATGTTACTTCCTCAGAGAGCCTTGCCTTCCTAGGGTTGACCCTCAGTGCTACTCTGTTCTGTCACCCTGTTTTCTTTTCCTTTTTTTTTTTTTAATTAATTAATTTGTGGCTACATTGGTCTTCGTTGTTGCGTGCGGCCTTTCTCTAGTTGCGGTGAGCAGGCTTATCATTGAGGTGGCTTCTCTTGTTTCAGAGCACAGGCTCTAGGCACACGGGCTTCAGTAGTTGTGGCACACAGGCTCAGTAGTTATGGCTCGCGGGCTCTAGAGTGCAGGCTCAGTAGTTGTGGCGCACGGGCTTAGTTGCTCCGCGGCATGTGAGATCTTCCCGGACCAGGCCTTGAACCCATGTCCCCTGCACTGGCGGGCGGGTTCTTAACCACTGTGCCATCAGGGAAGCCCCCACCTTGTTTTCTTTTAAGTACCTGATACTTTTGTTGTTTCCATCTCCCTCTGTAGGAAGGCTAATTCTGTTTGAGTAGAGACCTTTTATATTGTTCCACTCTGTATGCCCAGCACCTAAATCAGTGCCTGGCATAGAGTAGGATATTCAGTAAAAGTTCAGTGAATGAATAAATGATTGAATCATATTTTCTTTTTGTTTTTTTGGATTCACTATCTTGTGCCTTACTGGGGTCATCATTCTCTTGATCATTTCCCATTGCCCGCTAAGTTATTATCCAAAAGGGGATTGGCCTGAACTTATGAATGTAAGTTTAAATCAATTAGTTTTAATAGCTTATTTCCTTTGAAGTTGCCTAATTTTCCCAAGTCTCTGTCCCCTGAACCCCTGCTCTGAGTAAGGTGCCCCCCATCTTGGCTTCCATAGCTCTATACCATGTACAAACACATCTGTATCGCTGTACCCATCATGTTCTATAGTTTCCCTACTGCATTAAGGCTACCTCATGGCTTGGCACATAGCGGTCTCTCAGCAGACTGCTGGTCCACACTACAGTTGAAGGATGTAGAATATTCAAGAGAGATTCCGGAAAAATAATTAAAAGCCGGAAAACAATTTCTAATCTTTTCTTCTGAAATGCTAACCTGCTGTTAATCCTAGCCAGTGTATTTTTTCATCTCGTACATTGTAGTTTTCATCTCTAGAAATTTGATTTGGGTCTTTTTATATCTTCCATGTCTCTACTTAACTTTTTGTGGGGTACAGTTACAATAGCTGTTTTAATGTCTGCTGATTCTAACATCTGCCAGTTCTGGGTTGGTTTCAGTTGATCTGTCATCTGTCTGTCTATCTACTTATTTTGCTTTTTTACATGCCTGGTAGTTTTTGACTAGACGGCAGACATTATGAATTTTACCCTGTTGGGTGCTGGATATTTTTGTATTCCTGTAATTATTCTTACATTTTGTTCTGGGACCAGTTAAGTTACTTGGAAGCAGTTTGATCTTTTCTGGTCTTGCTTTTAAGACTTGTTAGATAAGACAGGAGCAGTGCTCATTGTAGGTCCAATTATTCCCCACTACTGAGTTAAGACCCTTCCGTGTACTTTCTCCATTGACCTGTGACTCATGAGGTTTTCCAGTCTGGCTGGTGGGAATAGGTGATATTCCAAAATGTATGAAGTGCTATGCACGGTTAACCTTTTATTTTTTCTCTGCCCTTGTGTAGCTTCCTTATGCATGATCAGTACTCAGCTGAAGGCTCGAGGGGCAACCCTCTGCAGATCTTGGAAATTCTCTCTGTGTAGCTCTCTGTTCTCTGGTACTTTGTCCTATGTACTCTAGCTGTCTTTGTCTTTCTGAACTCTCATATATTTTGTCTGTTTTTTGATAATTTCAGACGAGAGGGTTAATCTTGTCCTGTTATTCTATCTTGTCCAGAAGTGGAAGTGGCCAAGGATTATCTTTTTGATTGTTTGCATCTTTTCTAAAGTTGTTTAACTCCTTAGATTATTTGTTAAAGGAGAGAATTTAGTCTAATTTCAAGAAAAAGCACTAAGGTTGTATACCTACGCATGCGTGCACATGTGCACAAATGTGGGTTTATACTAGCTAACATGGTGTGAGAAAATATTGGATTTGGAATCTGCATATTTGAGTTTTAAGTCCATCTCCTCCTTCTGTTATATGTGGGTAGGCAAGTAATTAATGTTTCTGAGTGTTGGTTTCCTCATATATGAGATGTATAGCAGGATGTCTGTTATCATATTGCCATAATGTATATGAAAATGCTACATAATCCTCAATAATTTATTTTAGTTATTGGTGGGGGATTTGTATGTTTTTGGATAAAAACTCAAATCATAGAATGTTAGAAAGAGAGGTCACTTAGACATCACCTGGTTGATTGCCTTGGGTAGCAACATTTATCACTCGCTGAGCAATTACTTATTGAATGTACAATAGGCCTTATTTTAGGGGCTTGACGTGTTTTGGTGAATAAAGCAGATATAGATCCCTGGTGTCATGGCACTAACTTCTAGCGGAGAGCTAAGTGACTTGCCTTAGAAAAGAATTCAGGTAGCTTTGGAACTGGACTCCAAGTTAGCACTTGGAGTTGCTGGGAGGGAGGAACGATGTTTGTGAGTTCTCCATTGTGCTTTGAGCCCCTGGCCATAATAGCCAACTCTAAGTTACTAATGGCCTCCACAGCTGACTGAGAGTGTGTGCTCCTTATTAGGAGTTGACTATGAAAGAAATTGAATGGTGGTTATGTCAAACTGTGAGTAAATTACTCCATGTCTACTCTAGAGCTGTACTTGCAATGCATGCATGAGCTTGGTGAGATCATTTTCTTCTTTAAATAGTGCAGGAACCAATGATAAATTAGTTTCCAGAGTATCATTTTACCAGATACTAGAACATTCTCATGCTATGGCAGGGCATGCTTCATATTTTATGTTATAGTGCTAGAGATCATGGGTTATGTTTTTGTTACTTACTATTCTTACATAGGAATTGGGGAGCACCTTTAACATCTCTGCAGTTGTGGTACAAATCACATCTTTGGGGGAATTCTTTTATGGATTTTTTTTTTTAAGATGACAGCTATATTAATTGGATGTGAAATCTTGTTCCCTGATCCTGTGTTTTAGTGTCAGCCCTCTTTATAATTTCTTATCCACCTGCTGTAGTATTTTCAGATGGGGAAGGTGACGGTATTATTTGAGTCATCCATTTGAAATCAAAAGTGACAATACTCGTGAAGAGAAAAAAAAGTGACCACACTCTCCCTTTGATTCCACACAACTTCTCTCAAAGGTCATATCATCACAGGTACTAGAGAGGCAAACCTGAGCACAGCATTTGTGATGGAGAGCTTTGGGTTTCCATTTTCAGGGATCACTGAATTACAGTCAAAGTTATGTACTGAAATGGAAGACACGGGAGGGGAGATGCTTGGTACTGGAATAGTTGTATCCTGGAGCCTGATCTGTTAAAGCAGTGGCAACTAATAGCCATTCCAGTGGATTGTTTTAAGTGAGCTGTTGATTTTGATCACATATCATGTACTCTTCCTAAAGTGGCAGAGTGAGGAAAGGTGCTCAGTGATTGCAGATGCTGGCTTTTCTTTGAGAGGATCAGGAGGTTCCCTTTCTCGATGCTGACCCCCTCGCCACTTCTTAGGGACCAAAGGATGGACCTCTTGCCTTTCCTTTGAAGAGGCCAGTTTTAGGCATGGGATGAGGAGGCAGCCTGTAGGAAGGGGGTGGAGGGAAGGGGTATGTTTACTTTGTCTTCCATTGTTGATGTCTTCTTTCTCTTAAAAGCTCACTTTAATTCTTTTTATACTCTCTGTGTGTACATGTGTACTCTCAGCCCACTTCTATCCAGACATTTATGGTTGCAGCAGAAATGTAGGAGGAAAATCTGAATGGGCAGAGATCACATGAAACATCTCATTTAATCTACAAGAATATCGTTTAAACAGCTATGGGGATTGAAGATTTATGTGCTTTTTCATTTTTAATTATGAAGATAGGATGCCCCTTTCCTATAGTCTAACATTTGTAAATTCCCTTCTTATGATGTAGTTAAATATTAGGTCTCAGCTAATTTTCTACGTATAATTTGACTATAGCTAGGTTTATGAGATTTTGATGGACAAATTGTTACTTTATTGTATTTATTTCAGTTTGTTAGTTTCCATAAACCAGGAAAATTTGAAGTAAGAGCTCTGTATTTATTTAATTTCAGCATTGGTTAAAATACAGAGTATTTACTGGTTTCATACGTAGTAAGTGATTTTGGCTTTTTTCCTCTGGCTTGTATACCACACTGTCCTCAGAACCTAGAAGATTATTTTGACTAAGTAAATTTTTTTTTTTTTTTTTTTTTTTTTTTTTTTTTTTTTTACTGCATCGGCAGGCAGACTCCCAACCACTGCGCCACCAGGGAAGCCCCTAAGTAAATTTTTAACTTAAGCTTTGACTAGCATTTGGAAACCATTGATGATATCATAGAATAATAGAGTTTTGGCTGACATTTGGAAACCATGGATGATATCATAGAATAATAGAATTTTGGGGCTGAGGAGGGACTTTAACTTTATCTGGTTTAACTCCCTTGTTTTATAGTTGAGAAAATTGATGCCTGGAGAAGGTGGTTAAATAATTGATTGACAAAGGTCACTCAGCTGCTCATTAGCAAAAACTCTGCTATAGTTCTGTTTCTACATCACTTTTGTTTTTCTACCTTAACTGATTCCTCATGTTTTCTTTAAAACATCATTTCCCTTAAAAATCTATCTTTGATGTAGTTGATTTTTATCTACAGCCAGCCATTCATGCATCTAACATTTGAGTACCTACAAATAACCTAAGACCCCAGCCTTGCTTGTGAGGTGCAAGGTAGTGGGGAAGATAGATGTGTGAACAGCTCCTGGAATGTATTTTGTTTTGTGCTGTAAGGTGGCTCTTTTTTAAAGGGAGGTGGTTTGGTCATTGACACTAATTGACCATTGTTGTGGCCTTAGGAATCCAATAGTTAACTTTTAAAATCGTTTAGAATAATTTTTAAACTATTGTGTTATTTGAACTTGAGCTACACAGGCCAGGTCATGTAGAACACAGGCCTTCCTTGAATTAAGCTTGAGCTTTTTTTAAATATTGTTTAGAGGAAAATGAATATTCCTTGATGGCTGTTGAGAGTTTTGCAGAAATAACTTTGGATTTTCAGCTTGGAATTTGGGTTGTTTAAAAATAACTTATGAATAAATGTCATATTTTCTAACAATAGAGTAACATTCCTACTTTGCTGGAATTGGCAGTGAGAAATTTAAGTCTGATTATTATAGGCGAAGAACTGAAATGTTTTTCATCTTAGGTTCGAAGAGAAAAACTCTATACATTCTAATAACAAAATGCTACCTCTTCAATCCAGGGCTGTTCGCCCTTGTTCCTGCCTGCTTTCCTGCAGAGGCCCTTTCTACCTTCCACCCACTCTAGTTCGCCAGCTCTGTCCTCTGTTCTGCTGGGCCTTTCAGTTTTATCTTGTAGAGCTCCAGTTTTGTTTTGAGGTCTCCTCTGACTCTTTCATACTGCTGCTTTATCTCTTCGGCTTAACTGAAACCTGCTTTCTTCTTGTGAGTGATATTTTCCTCATAATACTTTCTAGTCACTGGAAGTCAGTTTTAGTACACTCCCTCCCCATTTATTGGGCAGGGGTCAGCTTTTTTTCTTTTCTTCTTTAAAAATAATAACATATTGGGTGAAATTCACATGACATAAAATTAACCATTGTAAAGTGAACAAATTATTCAGTGACATTTAGTACATATACCATGTTGTGCGACCACCAACCCTGTCTAGTTCCATAACATTTCCATTGCTCCAGAATAAAACTCCTCACCCGTTAAGCAGTTTTTCCTCACCTCCCTCTTCCCCCAGCCTCTGGCAACCACGAATTTGTTTTCTATTTCTGTGGATTTATCTATCCTGGATATTTTATATAAATGGACTAATACAATATGAGACCTTTTCTATCTGGCTTCTTTTATTTAGCATAATGTTTTGGGGGTTCATTCACATTGTAGCATGTATCAATACTTCACTCCTTTCTGTGACTGAATAGTATTCCATTTCTATATAGATACCACAGTTTGTTTCTTCATTCATCTGTTGATGGACATTTGGGCTGTTTTCACATCTTTACTATTGTGAATAATGCTTCTATGAACATGTGTGTTAAGTACTTGAGTACCTGTTTTCAGTTTTGGATATATACCTAGGAGTGGAATTGTGGGTCATGTGGTAATTCCATGTTTAACTTTTTGAGGAACCACCAAACTTTTTTACAGTGGCTGAGCCGTTTTGCAGTCCCACCAGCAATGTACAGAAGTTCCAGTTTTTCCATGTCCTTGCTAACACTTGCTGTTTTCTGTTTGTTTGTTTGTTTTTTAATTAATGCTATCCTAGTAAGTATAAAGTTTTACCTCATTGTGGTTTTGATTTGTATTTCCCTAATGACTGCTGGTGTTCATGTGTTTGTTGGCTATTTGTGTGTCTTTGGAGAAATGTATTTTCAAGTCCCTTGCCCATTTTTAAATTGTCTTTCTGTTGTTGAGTTGTAAGAGTTCTTTATATATTGTGGATACTAGACCCTTATCAAATGCATAACTTGCAATATTTTCCTCCATTTTCTAGGTTGTCTTCACCTTGATAATGACTTTCAATATGCAGGGTTTTAAAAAAATTTTTAACATCTTTATTGGAGTATAATTGCTTTACAATGCTGTGTTAGTTTCTGCTTTATAACAAAGTGAATCATCTATACATATACATATACCCCCATCTCTCTTCCCTCTTGCGTCTCCCTCCCTCCCACCCTCCCTATCCCACCCCTCTAGGTGGTCACAAAGCACCAAGCTGATCTCCCTGTGCTATGTGGCTACTTCCCAGTAGCTATCGGTTTTACATTTGGTAGTGTATATATGTCCATGCCACGCTCTCACTTTGTCCCAGCTTACCCTTCCCCCTCCCCATGTCCTCAAATCCATTCTCTAGTAGGTCTGCGTCTTTATTCCTGTGCAGTCCCTAGGTTCTTCATAACCATTTTCTTTCTTTTTTTTTTTAGATTCCATATATGTGTGTTAGCATGTGGTATTTGTTTTTTTCTTTCTGACTTACTTCACTCTGTATGACAGACTCTAGGTCCATCCACCTCACTACAAATAACTCAATTTCATTTCTTTTTATGGCTGAGTAATATTCCATTGTATATATGTGCCACATGTTCTTTATCCATTCATCTGTCGATGGATACTGAGGTTGATTCCATGTCCTGGCTATTGTAAATAGAGCTGCAATGAACATTGTTGTACATGACTCTTTGAATTATGGTTTTCTCAGGGTATATGCCCAGTAGTGGGATTGCTGGGGCATATGGTAGTTCTATTTTTAGTTTTTTAAGGAACCTCTGTACTGTTCTCCATAGTGGCTGTATCAATTTACATTCCCACCAACAGTGCAAGAGGGTTCCCTTTTCTCCATACCCTCTTCAGCATTTACTGTTTGTAGATTTTTTTGATGATGGCCATTCTGACTGGTGTGAGGTGATACCTCATTGTGGATTTGCATTTCTCTAATGATTAGTGATGTTGAGCATCCTTTCATGTGTTTGTTGGCAATCTGTATATCTTCTTTGGAGAAATGTCTATTTAGGTTTTCTGCCCATTTTTGGATTGGGTTGTTTGTTTTTTTGATATTGAGCTGCATGAGCTGCTTGTAAATTTTGGAGATTAATCCTTTGTCAGTTGCTTCGTTTGCAAATATTTTCTCTCATTCTGAAGGTTGTCTTTTCGTCTTGTTTATGTTTTCCTTTGCTGTGCAAAAGCTTTTAAGTTTCATTAGGTCCCATTTGTTTACTTTTGTTTTCATTTCCATTTCTCTAGGAGGTGGGTCAAAAAAGGATTTTGCTGTGATTTATGTCATAGAGTGTTCTGCCTATGTTTTCCTCTAAGAGTTTTATAGTGTCTGGCCTTACGTTTAGGTCTCTAATCCATTTTGAGTTTATTTTTGTGTATGGTGTTAGGGAGTGTTCTAATTTTATGAAGTCCAGTTTATCTAGTTTTCTTCTGTTGCTCTTGCTTTTAGTGACATATCTAAGGATCCATTGCTAAATCCAAGGTCATGAAAATTTACTCCTGTTTTCTTCTAAGAGTTTTATAGTTTTAGGTCTTATATTTATGTTGTTGATATATTTTGAATTAGTTTTTGTATATGGTGTGAGGTAGGGGTCTAATTTTCATTCTTTTTGCATGTGGATATCAGGTTGTCCCAGCACCATTTGTTGAAGTGGCTGTTCTTTCCCCATTAAGTGGTTTTGGCGCTCTTGTCAGAAATCAGTTGGCTAGGGACTTGCCTGGTGGTCCAGTGGTTAAGACTCCACGCTCCCAATGCAGGGGTTCAATCCCTGGTCAGGGGACTAAATCCTTCATGCTGCAACTAAGAGTCCACATGCCGCAACTAAAAAAAAAAAAAAAGATCCCACACGGCTCAACTAAAGATGCTGCAACTAAAGATCCCGCACATGGCAATGAAGATCCTGTGTGCCACAACTAAAACCCAGTGCAGCCAAATAAATTATTATTTTTAAAAAATCAATTGGCTAGGAATATATAGGCTTATTTGTGCACTCTCAGTTCTATTTCATCAATTTAGCTGTCTATCACTATGCCGGTACCACACTGTTTTGGTTTCTGTGGCTTTGTGGTAAGTTTCGAAATTGGAAAGTGTGACTCAACTATGTTCTTTTTCAAGACTGTTTAGGCTGTTGGAGGCCACTTGCAATTCCATATTAATTTGAGAATCTGCCTTTCCATTTCTGCAAAAAAGGAGTTAGAATTTTGATAGGGATTGCACTGATGTATCCCTTTGGGTAGTATTTTGACCTTAACTTTACTAATAGTGAGTCTTCCAATCCATGAAGATGGGATGTCTTTCCATTTATTTAGATCTTCCTTAATTTTAGCAATGTTTTGTAGTTTTCAGCGGATAAACCTTTTATCTCCTTTTTTAAAGTTATTGTTAGGTATTTTATTCTTTTGGGTGCTATTATAAATGGAGTTGTTTTCTTAATTTCCTTCTTGGATTGTTTATTAAGGGACCAGCTTTTATCATGCATTATATCCTTTCTTTCTTTCTTTGATTTTTGATTGTTTTGCCCCAGGACACTGATTCAGCATCCTCGTCTGTTTTGATATCATTGAGGTTTATTGATACTTGCATGACCTTTGACCCATTAGGGTTGTTGCAGCCACTCAGTTGCAAGATGACCCTCAGTGACTATACCCTGACTTGCTTTCATTATTTCCCTCCCTTTATCCCAAAGGATATTAAAATCTACTGTGATTTTTTTTTTTTTTTTCTCAGCTGTTACTCCTTTGACCATGCTGGTGTCCTGGTTCTCAGGTCTCTTTTCTAAATAAGGCACTCATTGAAATGGCCACTTTGGACTTGGTCCTTTTCTCAGCCCTTGGAACTTCCTTGTTCTGATCAGGACACCCCAACCTACTTTCTCAGTCACTCCCCTCTACCAGGCTCTGTTTCCTGGTCTTTTAAAGAGTTACCCTTTTCCTGTCTTGTGCCCAGCTGGCTCAATAAAACATCACTGAATAAACTGTTTCCCTCATTGCCTCTCTAACCATTCCTCGCTGCCCACTTCTCCTCTGTGGAGGCTACCACACCACTCTCAGACAATGATAAGCCTTGCTGTCTACTACCCCTGCTTTGAGATTGCATTTAATTGTTATTGTCATATTTGAAACACTAATAATTAGAAGCAATTAGAAAGAAGTAGATTATCTAGATTCTGTCTTCATTGTCTTTCACTTTTACTTAAAAATTGTTTTGAGCATGATGGGGAAGGAAAAAGATTACATTCAGAAATAAATGTATGATAGTCTCTACAGATTTCATCTTTTTCTAAAAATCAATTTGTTTAAAATTCTTTTTATTTTATTAATTTTATTTCCTGATTATCAGAGTAAAAACATACTGATAGGCCATTTGGAAAGTGTACAGGACCATAAAGAAGAAGAAAAGTATATGTTATTTAACCGTGCATTGGCAGTCTTTGGTAAATATCTTTCCAGTATTTTTTCTATGTTCTCATTTTTCTTTATGTAGTTGAAATCTTAGAACATGGGTAACTCTTTGATATAGATGGTACTTCACAATCTATTATGTTATGTTTTCCCTCACTCTCTGTCTTCTTACCTGTGGTCAGATTGTGGCCTGTACGTTTTCTACTTTATGAAATTGACTGTGCTTTTCATTATAGCTGATCACTTTTTCTAAATCTCTTATTGATGCTTTGAAAGAATTGAATTTCCTTTAGAGTACGGTCTTGGTGTGTCTGCATGTCCACTCAGCTGTATTAATTATGGATGGAGATACACGTATCAACATGCTAAGATCAGTCATAGACTGATAGTTTTGTACCATGATTATACTTACATTGGGTTCTCTTCATATTTCTGTTATTTTGGGAAGATTGTATTTACATTGGGTTCTCTTCGCATTTCTAATATTTGGGGAATTTTTTGGACTCATTACATTTCATTTAGAGTTATATTCATGATGATTATACTTGAATTATTATGTATTATGTAAACCTCAGTGTAAAATGATTACCTCACGTTAGAAATAAAAGTGTTATTAACCTTTCAGTATGTTTTGGAGTAGCTTTTTTGGGGAAAGATACATAATCGGTGTATTTTTTGAGAATCTGTTGTCTTCACATATGATGAGAATTTGTCTGGGAATGTAATTCTTGGCCCGCTTCTGATTTCCCTGAAACCTATAGCTTTATTGTCTTCTCTGTCGTCTTCAGGATTTCCCATGTTATCCTTATTCAGACAGTGAGCATGCGTAGTCCAGGGATTTTCTTCTCCTTTCAGCCCCATTGTCACTGTTGCATGGTGAAGTTCTTTCTGAGCTTTGGACTTTTCACTATGAGCTTTGCAGTTCATAGTACTTTGCCAGATTTTACCTTTTGGTTGGGTATTTTAAGGGAAAGTTGAAGGAAGGTGTTTTAGTCATTAGTAAATTATTATTACTAGTGTTAATCTTGATATATCAAAGATATCTTTACCAATGTGATTTTTTAAAATTGAATTTTGTTGTTTGAGGGCTTTCTCTCTAGCTTTTACTGGCCTTCATGGATTACTCTAGTCAGTAATTGGGTTTTTGTTCAGTGCATTGCTGTAGCTGTATGCATATTTCTTTAAACATGTTTTTGAAAACTAATTTTTATTTTTCCCAGTTTAACTTAACTTTCATAGGAAATTTAAGAAAAAGAATAAAAGCATAACCCATGAGCCACCATTTATAGTCAATCACTTCATATATTTTGGTATTTCCTTTCTTTTTTGAGAAATGGAACACACACATTGTACATATACATGTACAGGTTTTTTTTTTAATGCAGGTCCTCTTTCTTTTTAACCTTTTTATAAATTGAAGTATAGTTAATTTACAATGTTGTGTTGGTTTCAGGTGTATAGCAAAGTGATTCAGTTATATATATAACTGAATATATATTCTGAATGTATATGTATTCTTTTTTAGATTCTTTTTCCATTATAGGTTATTACAAGATATTGAATGTAGTTTGCTATGCTATACAATAGGTCCTTGTTGTTCATTTATCTTATATATAGTAGTGTGTATATGTTAATCCCAAATTCTTAATTTATCTCCACCCCCCATCCCCTTTGGTAACCATAAGTTTGTTTTCTATGTCTGAGTCTATTTGTTTTGTAAATAAGTTCATTTGTATCACTATGAGTGATATCGTATGATATTTGTCTTTGGCTTACTTCACTTAATATGATAATCTCTGGGTCTATCCATGTTGCTGCAAATGGCATTATTTCATTCTTTTTTACGGCTGGGTAATATTCCATTGTATATATATACCACATCTTCTTTATCCATTCATCTGTTGATGAACATTTAGGTTGCTTCCATGTCTTGGCTGTTGTAAATAGTGCTGCTGTGAACACTGAGGGTGCATATACATGTACATTTAATTCACCAGACAAATATTTATTGAACACCTATTTTATGCAAGGGAACTATTATAGATGCCAGACATTATTAAAATTTTGCTGTATATAGTTTGTATCTTGCCTGTTCTTATTTAATGTAACATTCTAAGCAAAACTCAATTCATTAAAATTTATTTGTAACAGCCCTGTTCATGGCTTCATAGTCTTTTTCAGTGTTTTTTTAGTCATTAAAACCTGTCTTCAAAGGGGAAGCTCAACATGTCACGTGGATGAACAGGAGAGATTTGACTGAAGGGGTATAATGGCTTAGAGTACCACCTCTCTTCTTCTCCAAAGAAAGAGAAATTGTTGAAAACTATTGTTCTCTGTTATGGATATATTATAGTTTATTGATTACTGCTCTGTTGCTGGTAGTTTATATTGTTACTTTTCTTCAATTTTAAATTTTATTTTGATTAATATCTTTATACATAAACATTTGGATCTATATTTGGTTTCCTTAGGATGAATTTTTCAAATTGGACTTAGTGGGTCCGAGTATAAATATTTATAAAATATTGATATATGTTCACAAATTGCTTGCTGCACACTGCCTAACATTCAGTATTGTATTTAAAGAACATAAGCATTTCTGTTACAACATCAAATACATTAAAAAAAAACAAACCTTTAAGGTTTCCAAGTCACTGAAAATAACAGGACTTATGGGAAGAATAAGGTTAAGGGCAAACCATTCAAGACCTCTGCAGTTTTCAAACCAATTACTAACAAAAGCATAATTGGTACCTTATGAGATAACTTGGACAGCCTGGTCAAACCACTTAGGGTGGCTGAGGCTGCTTCAGAGGAGAATTAAAGATGTTAAAACATAATAGGGTGGAAATCACTGGCTTGCATGTTTTTGAGATAGTGCAGATGAGAGCAGCTTTCTAAGCCATTGGGGCTGCCATAGAGTTGGACACAAGAAAAAATGCATCTTCCTAGGTCCAGGAGCCATGCAGAGACTGGTGGTACTCCTCTGAGGAGAGAGCCCTGCGTGCAGGTGCTTATTTTTAGTTTTCTTAAAATAGGGCTCAGAGGGCTCCTGCCTGGTGGTAGCTGAGTTGAGTGAGGGTCTTTTCCTTTTCCACTGAAAGTTATAATTCTTTACCTGCTATTCCAGTTCCCCTTGCCTGGGAAAATTCAAATGTAAACTGACACAATTTCTGTGTTGTACTGGTATTGTTATTTTATTTACTAACCACTTATAAGCTAATTGGTGTTCAGGAACCTGTCTTATGACAGAACAGACTGTATTTGCTAATTTGATAGGTGAAAATTTGAACCTAATTTGAACCATTAAAATGGCTTCTTTGAAGAAATTCAAACCCTTCCAAACTAGGAATAACTACCTGAGTTAATAAAGAATGGCTATTTCAGGGCTTCCATGGTGGCGCAGTGATTGAGAGTCCGCCTGCCGATGCAGGGGACACGGGTTTGTGCCCCGGTCCGGGAAGATCCCGCATGCCGCGGAGCGGCTGGGCCCGTGAGCCATGGCTGCTGGGCCTGCGCGCCATGGCTGCTGGGCCTGCGCGTCCGGAGCCTGTGCTCCGCAACAGGAGAGTCCACAACGGTGAGAGGCCCGCGTACCCCAAGAAAAAAAAAAAAAAAAAAGAATGGCTATTTCAAAATAAATTGCTTTCAAAATCTAGTCAGGAAACAGCAACTCTGTTTAACAGTTGTATTACTGTTTCAATACCTCAATCTAGGGTAGTGAATTTAAAATTTTCAGTTTATTTTGGTGGTCATTAAGATATGTATCACAGGGCTCCAAACTTTCAACAGCTTATGTATATTACTTTATTTGTTGAGCATAGAAGTCATGGTTTTTTAGTGACTCATTTGTGGGAATGACTTCATTCAGGATTATGCAGCATTCAGTTATAGCACCAGAGAAGGCAAGGAGTAGGGGTGTCAAGTCAAGTTCAAGATTGGCTGTTTTCAGGGTAGGGTATGCATGTCTTGATATAGGCTGTGGGAGAAAGTTGAGGGTACTGGTAAGAAAGTAATTGCAGTAATTGGCGTTGAGGCCAGTAAGAAGAAAATGAGGAAATAATTGCTATAATCAAATGGGAGAAACAAGAGGATTATGGACACTGGTGATATTATGAGCCCACAGAACAGCTGTTGTAACAAAGGGAAGGAGCTGAGGAGCTACTAACTATTGAGATAATTACAATGTAAGATTTTGGAGGTAGAGCAATTTATATATTGTCACTGTCCATAGAAATGGGTTGCTTTGGTATGGATGAAGGTTGTTGGAGTTGAGGAATAAAAGGATCACTGAAGGTTGGGTTGAGAGTGGGTTGGTCTCAGGTACATTGGGAGTCTGCCATAAGTCACAGGATAAGGGTGTGTAGAAATTTCATAAACTGGTTCCAGAATCCTCAGTGAATGAGGTAGCTGAGATACTGGGAAGGAGCTTTATGTGGAGTTGAATTTACAGAACTCCTAGATGTTCTTGACACTTTGAACTGTGTCTGGAAAATTTAAATATTTACACATCGTTGTTATTACCAGTAATAACCTTATAACTGTTATTTATTAGGAACAGAATTCATTTCCCTGTGAATGATGTTTGAAATTTAAATTTGGAAGTTGTTGATCACTTAAGATTAATTCTTTTTTTCTGAAACTTTTTATGTTGGTGATAGTAACATTCTGTGGTATGCAAGCTTTTTAAGACTGGAAAAGAGAGGTAAAAACTTGTTGACTCTTTAAAAAAATTTAAATAAACTTTACATACAATGAAACGTGCAGATACAGTTGGTCGAGTTTTGAAAAATGCATACACCTATGTAACCATACCCCCCATTAGATGCAGAACATTTCCATCACCCCGGGAGGTTCCCTTTGTAATCAGTTCACCAATCTCCCTCCCAACCCCCTCCCAAGCAACCACACTAATCTGATTTCTGTCACCACAGATTAATTTTGCCTGCTCTAGAACGTTATATAAATGGAATCATATAGGATGTACTCTGTGTACAGCTTCTTTGACTCATATTGTCTGTGAGATTCATCCCTTTTGTTACAGAGTCTCAACAGTTTATTTTCATTGCTGAGTAGTATTCCATTGTATGAATATACTCAATTGGTTATTCATTCATCTGCTGATGGACATTTGTGTTGTTTCCAGTTTTGGCTATTCTGAATGAAAGTGTTCACATATGAGTTTTTTTGTGGAATCATATGTTTTTATTTCTTTTGGATAATTACCTAGGAGTGGAATTACTGGGTCTGAGTAGGCATATGCTTAACTTTATAAGAAACTGCCTGTTTTCCAAAGTAGTTGAACATTTTTACTTTCCCAGCAATGTATGAGAGTTGCAGTTGCTCCACATCCTTGCCAACATTTAGTCATTCTTGTGAGTGGAAATGGTATCTCATTGTGGTTTTAATTTGTATTTTGCTGATAACTAATAATGTTTAGCACCTTTTCATATGCTCATTGTCTATTTACATATCTTTTCTTACAAAATGTACATTCACATCTTTTACCTATTTTATTTAATTGGGTTGTCTTTTTATTTTTGGTTCATAAGAGATCTTTATTCTAGAAACAAGTCCTTTTAGGTGTATGAGTTGTGAATATTTTCTCCCAGTTTGTGACTTGAATTTCATTTTCTTAATATCTTTTAAGGAGCAGAAGTTTTTAATTTTAATGATGACCAATTCATCAATATTTTCTCTTTGGGTTCGTGGTTTATGTGGCCAGTCCAAGAAATCTTTGCTTAACCCAGGTTGTGAAGATAATCATTTTCTTCTAGAAGCTTTATAGTTTCAGCCTTTACATTTAGGTCTGTAATCAATTTCAGATCAGGTTTTGTGTGATATGTAAGATAGGGCTCAAGATTTTTCCCCCCCATACCTTTATCCATTTGGTTTAGCATCACTTTAATTGAATTGCCATTGTGCCTTTGTTGAAATTCCATTGACCCTTGTGGGTTTAGTTTTGGATTCTGTTTTGTTCCATTGATATATCTATCCTTATACCAATACCACACTGTCTTGATTACTCTAGTTCTTTATCCTGTTGTGAAATAGGATGATAACTGGAATCCTTACATTATCTATGAGGTAGTGTGAGTCTTCCAACGTTGTCTTTTTCTTTTCTTTTCTTCAAGATTATTTTGGCATGTAAATTTCATTTTAGAGTTAATTTGTTTCTTCAGAAAATCTGTTAGGATTTTGATTAGGGTTACTTTAAAGCTATAGATCAATTTAAGAAACTTGACATCTTAACTGTGTTGAGGCTTATCTAAGAGAATGGTATCTCTCCACTTACTTAGGTCATCTCTAATTTTTCTGTCATGTTCTGTAGCTTCCAAGTAAAGAGGTCTTATCTTTAGTTAGAATTATTTCTAGATACTGTTTTCTTTTATGTTATGGTATTGATTTTTAAATTTTATTTTCCAATTGTTGCTAGTATATAGAGATACAAGTAATTTTTTGAATATTGGCCTTGTATTCTGAGGTGTTGCTAAATTCATGAATTGGTTTTAGTAGTATTTTATTAATAATAGATTTCATAGTGTTTTCTCTGCACATGTAATCCTATCATCTGTGAATAATGAGCTATAGTTCATCCTCTCTAACTTTTATACTTTTTGTCTTATAAATTGGCTATGACCTCCAGCGCAAGGTTGAATAGAAGTGTTGGAAGTGGACATCCTTGTCTTGTTTCTGATCTTAGAAATAAGAATTTAAATTCACCATTGAGTATGATGTTAGCTATAGTGTTTTTGTAGATACTCTTTACCAGACTGAGAAGATTTACTTCTCTTCCTAGTTTGCCCAGTTTTTTAAAATCATTATTAGGCTTTGAATTTTACCAAATGCATTTTCTGCATCTATTGAGATGATCTGGGTTTTTGCCTTTTATTCATTAATGTGTTTAATTATATTGATTTTTAAAGGTTTACCTTTTATAAACACTTGGTCATGATGTATTAACCTTTTTCTATATTGCTGGACTCAGTTTGCTAATGTTTGATAGAGAATGTGTCTATGTTCACGAGGGAAGTCAGTCTAATTTTCTTACGATGTTTTAGTCAGGTTTTAATATCAGTGTAACATAAAATGAGTTAGGAAGTTCTTTCTTTGACTGTTTTCTGAAAGAGTTTGTGCAAGATTGGTATTATATCTTCCTTAAATGTTTTGGTAGAATTCATC
The DNA here is from genome assembly GCF_003031525.2 of Neophocaena asiaeorientalis asiaeorientalis. Classification (NCBI taxonomy): domain Eukaryota; kingdom Metazoa; phylum Chordata; class Mammalia; order Artiodactyla; family Phocoenidae; genus Neophocaena; species Neophocaena asiaeorientalis. The sequence goes on from NW_020173375.1 coordinate 3,285,880, forward strand.
TGGACCTGGAGCTTTGAGGGAAGATTTTTAATTATTTGGATTTTTAATTTCTTCTTGTCAGTTTTGGTAAATTCAAGGATTTTTTTTACCTTATCTAAATTACTGAATTGTCATTAGGTTGTTCATAATATTCTTTTTTTAACATCTATAGGACTTGTAGTAACGTTGACTCTTCCTAAATATTGTTAGTTTGTGTCTCCTTTTTTTCTTATTTATTTATCTATCTATCTATCTATTTATTTATTTATGGCTGCGTCAGGTCTCAGTTGTGGTATGCGGGATCCTTTGTTGCGGTGCGCAGCCTCTTCGTTGCGGTGTGCCGGCTTCTCTCTAGTTGTGACTCATGGGCTCCAGAGCACGTGGGCTCTGCAGTTGGGGAACACGGGCTCTGTAGTTGTGGGGCGCAGGCTTAGTTACCGTGCAGCGTGTGGGATCTTAGTTCTCCAGCCAGGGATCAAACCCGAGTCTCCTGCATTGGAAGTCCGCGTCGTACTCTTAACCACTGGACCACCAGGGAAGTCCCTACTAATCGTTTCAAGTAATCATCTTTTGACTTTATCCTTATGGTTAATTTCTATATTGTGGTATTTGATCAGAGAAGGTAGCCTGCATTATTTCAAGTTAGAATCCATTTTGTAAAATGTGTAATGGGGGCTTCTCTGGTGGTGCAGTGGTTGAGAGTCCGCCTGCCGATGCAGGGGACATGGGTTCGTGCCCCGGTCCGGGAGGATCCCACATGCCGCGGAGCGGCTGGACCCGTGAGCCATGGCAGCTGGACCTGCGCGTCCGGAGAATGATTAACCTCCCTTGTTTCATGTCCCATAAATACATTGTTCAAATTATATGTCCACACTAAATTTTTATCTGTTTTGATCTTTTGTTTTCTGAAGGATGTTAGTTTCCAACTATGATTGTGGATTTATTTCTTCTTGATTTTTTTTTTTTTTTGGCTTTCTATATTGGAAGCTCGTTTGTTAGTTGTACTACTGTATCTTATGTTTTTATGAATATGAACTTTTTTTACTAATAAATTCATATTAATTAATGAATTTATTAATATAAAGTCTTTCTACCTTAAGTTCTAATTTGTCTCATGTCAGTACTGCCATATTTACTTCTTTGTTTTTCTCCCCCTTTTAACCTGGCATATATTTTAAAATTTTGTTCTAGGTATTGTGTATCTCTTATGAACAGCATCAATCTAGACTAGAGTAAAAAAACATTTTTAAAAACAAGCAAACTTTAAGCTATTTACAGTTATTGTGTTTGCTGATGGCCTTCTTTGTACCCAGCTTTCTTGTTGCATTTCCCTCCTACCTCTCTCCCACCTTTTTACTTTCTTTCCCCTACCCTCCTTTCTCCAGCCCCACCAGTCCTCCCTCCCCAATTGTTTGCTAGCACTTCCTGTTCTGCTGGCAGGGAGAGCCTTTTGCAGAAGACCTCTAACTTTCTCTCATTGCATTTGGTTTCCTCTATAGGATCAATAAAGCAGCGCTGCTCAACCAGTGCAGCAACTTTCCCCTATGTAAGCCTCAAATCTCATTTCTGAATTAATGATTGTATTAGATTCAGTTCAGAAATGAGAAAACTAATTTTACAGGAGAAATGCCTATAACAGAGTTATTCATTTCTATATCTGTATCTTAGGAGGTATGAGAGCCTCACCTCACAAGGTGTTTTAGACTCATGGTATAAGGCTCAGTAAGTATGAAATTTACATTTCAATTGGCCTCCCCTGTACCTTTTTCCCTCCTATGTGTGGAATATGTGTCATGCATTACTAGAGGGACACCTGGTCACAACTTTTAATAACAGTAAATCAATTGAGAGAACTTACCCCTGCTTTCATTCTTAAAGTTCTTTTGGGTTATCATAGAGAAAACTTCTGATTCTTTACCTCTCTCAAACACTTGCTATTATCCCCTTCCTCCCTTTTTGTAAACAATGAGCTGGGCTCAGGCTCACTGCCTTGGTGTAGGCCACAGTATTTAGCATTTAGTAATGTTTTGTTTTCCTTTTAATTGATTTATTCTTTTTTTTTTTGGTTACCTTGTATTTTGTCACAATAATTACTGGTTTTCCACTCAAGATGGTGATTAAATTTTGCCTTTAAAATTTTTATTTTAAGAAGGGGTATCACAAAATTGAGAAATGTGATGTGTATTTGAGGTTGGATGTGACCTTGGGCAAGAAAGTGATATGGCAATGAGTGAGATTTGAAATCTCCAACATTTCTCAGGCATCTCGATTATTTCTCTTTTTATCTGCAGTTCTAACTTGTCTAACAAGTGTTTACTGAGCATCTGCTTTGTGCAGAGGACTGTCCCAAGAATACGAGAAGTATGGTGTTCTCCACCTTGTAGTTCAGATTGGGAAGAGGACGTGTGTCTGTGTGGCAGTGGTGTGAGTGTACCTTGGTAACATGCCGTCCAAGCAGCCAGTGCGTCGTACTGACAGAAGCCGAGGTCATCTCTGGCTGGGGTCTTGAGGCCTTGGTTCACACTAATATTTTCACCCAGGTGCCCATCTCTCTTCGTAAATCCTCATCAGTTATGTGGGGTTAAGGGGCTTTTGTTTGTAGGCATTTCTCTGAGAAGGTCTGTTTCCAAAAGGAAGTGTATCACATTGGTGGTTCTCGGAAGACAGCGTGGCTCCCAGAGTTGTGGCTCCAGCACCCCTGTGCTTAGCTGGAGGACCACTTAATTGTCCTGAGTCTCAGTTTCTTAATCTTTGTTGGCGATGATGAAATCCCGTGTTCTTCCTACTTTGTAAGGCAGCACATGTGGGATATGTTTGTGATGTGCATTTGTACATCAGTGTTATTTTTATAATAATCAGTATTTGAAATACTGATGGTTAATGCTTTTGAGGGTATTATGGGCGTTTAATTTTTTTCCCTATTTTTTTTCTAGGTCTTGATGCAGAACTTTATTATGTGAGAAATGATCTAATTAGTCACTACGCCCTATCCTTTAACCTGTTAGTACCCAGCGAGACAAATTTCCTGCACTTCACTTGGCACGCAAAGTCCAAGGTAAGAGAGCGGTCAACCAAAGATGCCAAGACAGGACCACCCAGGCCCAGAGGCTGAGGCAAGGACTGTATCTGAGGAATGGGCTGCCAACCACACAAGGGGGTCAGTGGGTGGTGGGCTGTAACAGTACTGGATCTTTTCAGATTTCTATTTTAAATCTTGAGCCTAGTCCTCTAGACTTTCTCAAATCCTTGAAAATGAATGTAGTCATCATTTATGTGACTAACTTATGGCAGAACACTTACATCTTTTCAAGCTTTTCAAATAGGGATGTAGCTCTAGCTTGAAGAGGGGACAGCTGGACCTGTTAATGACTATGCTGTTACTATTATGATGAAGTGATATGAGTGAGGGGTGGGGGAATTTGTAAGTTAGGTGTTTCAGACATGTTTGAGGTATTGGATATAGTTCTCCCATTTATGGAGAAGTGGTAAAAGTCACATACAGCAGACGTAAGCACCTGTGTGTAACTATGACGAACCTCTTGCCTGGTTTGCTTGTTCCTGAATTCTTCACATTTCTTCTGACTGTCTGGGCTCCTCTAACATGATAAGTTTTCTCTTAGGTCAGAGAGTGAGAGGCTGAATTTAGAGCCCCCCCCCGCCCCCCCCCATCCACTTCATAAAATAGTTTTTGCTACTAAAAACAAATAAGAATACCTACTGTACAGTTTATTTTAAAATTATTATAAAGTGGTATTTGTCCTTATATTTGTTGCAGGTCATTTAAGTTTGATCACTTTAATATAGATCTTTTTTTGCCTACTTAGAAAACAATAATAGTTATTGGGAAAATTCAAATATTATAGAATTGTTTTAAGAACTGTTAAGACTTTGTACCTCTGTACCAAGAAGTAATCATTGTTTATAATTTGGTATACTTCAAAGCTCATTTCTTTTTCCTTTTTAAACAAAAAGGGGATTTTCTAACACATGTGTTGTACAGTTTCCCCCCACCTGATACTATGTCTTGGCATCTTTCCATTTCTCTACTTTCCGATTTAACTCAGTCTCTTTAATGGCTCTATAATATGATATCATATGGATGTACGATGTATTGTTATTTGTTAAGTGCCTCATTGATGCATGGATTTTTTTTTTTTTTTTTTTTTTTAAGCGTGGCTCCCAGAGTTGTGGCTCCAGCACCCCTGTGCTTAGCTGGAGGACCACTTAATTGTCCTGAGTCTCAGTTTCTTAATCTTTGTTGGCGATGATGAAATCCCGTGTTCTTCCTACTTTGTAAGGCAGCACATGTGGGATATGTTTGTGATGTGCATTTGTACATCAGTGTTATTTTTATAATAATCAGTATTTGAAATACTGATGGTTAATGCTTTTGAGGGTATTATGGGCGTTTAATTTTTTTCCCTATTTTTTTTCTAGGTCTTGATGCAGAACTTTATTATGTGAGAAATGATCTAATTAGTCACTACGCCCTATCCTTTAACCTGTTAGTACCCAGCGAGACAAATTTCCTGCACTTCACTTGGCACGCAAAGTCCAAGGTAAGAGAGCGGTCAACCAAAGATGCCAAGACAGGACCACCCAGGCCCAGAGGCTGAGGCAAGGACTGTATCTGAGGAATGGGCTGCCAACCACACAAGGGGGTCAGTGGGTGGTGGGCTGTAACAGTACTGGATCTTTTCAGATTTCTATTTTAAATCTTGAGCCTAGTCCTCTAGACTTTCTCAAATCCTTGAAAATGAATGTAGTCATCATTTATGTGACTAACTTATGGCAGAACACTTACATCTTTTCAAGCTTTTCAAATAGGGATGTAGCTCTAGCTTGAAGAGGGGACAGCTGGACCTGTTAATGACTATGCTGTTACTATTATGATGAAGTGATATGAGTGAGGGGTGGGGGAATTTGTAAGTTAGGTGTTTCAGACATGTTTGAGGTATTGGATATAGTTCTCCCATTTATGGAGAAGTGGTAAAAGTCACATACAGCAGACGTAAGCACCTGTGTGTAACTATGACGAACCTCTTGCCTGGTTTGCTTGTTCCTGAATTCTTCACATTTCTTCTGACTGTCTGGGCTCCTCTAACATGATAAGTTTTCTCTTAGGTCAGAGAGTGAGAGGCTGAATTTAGAGCCCCCCCCC
>NW_020173375.1:3291164-3299946 GCF_003031525.2 Neophocaena asiaeorientalis asiaeorientalis
CCCCCATCAACTTCAGTTTCTTTTGGCAGCATTATATATAAGCTACTGAGTAGGGTTTTATTTGGGAAATAAAAATAGTTTTTGCTACTAAAAACAAATAAGAATACCTACTGTACAGTTTATTTTAAAATTATTATAAAGTGGTATTTGTCCTTATATTTGTTGCAGGTCATTTAAGTTTGATCACTTTAATATAGATCTTTTTTTGCCTACTTAGAAAACAATAATAGTTATTGGGAAAATTCAAATATTATAGAATTGTTTTAAGAACTGTTAAGACTTTGTACCTCTGTACCAAGAAGTAATCATTGTTTATAATTTGGTATACTTCAAAGCTCATTTCTTTTTCCTTTTTAAACAAAAAGGGGATTTTCTAACACATGTGTTGTACAGTTTCCCCCCACCTGATACTATGTCTTGGCATCTTTCCATTTCTCTACTTTCCGATTTAACTCAGTCTCTTTAATGGCTCTATAATATGATATCATATGGATGTACGATGTATTGTTATTTGTTAAGTGCCTCATTGATGCATGGATTTTTTTTTTTTTTTTTTTTTTTTGCGGTACGTGGGCCTCTCACTGTTGTGGTCTCTCCCGTTGCGGAGCACAGGCTCCGGACGCACAGGCTCAGCGGCCATGGCTCACAGGCCCAGCTGCTCCGCGGCATGTAGGATCTTCCCGGACCGGGGCACGAACCCGTGTCCCCTGCATCGGCAGGCAGACTCTCAACCACTGCGCCACCAGGGAAGCCCGATGCGTGGATTTTTAATAGCATTTTACTGTTTCAAACAATGTTTCCTTTCACTATTACAAATAGTTTCTTCACTTCATTTGGCAGGCAAAATCCATGGTAAAAACAATTGGTAGTTCATCTTTTGTTGCTGTTTCTAACTTTATTATTGATGAATATAGAAACAAAAAATATGTATGTGTGTGAATGTTTATGAGTATGTATGTATACATACATTAAGAACATCTTAATTTGTTAAGAAATTTTTGTGTACTTTTGGCATTATTTCTGAGTAGTACGTTGTGACCCGGAAGTGAAATGACTGGGTCAGAGACTGTGCATGATTAAAATTTTGATTGATATCGCCAAATTCGTTCTCCCTTCCCTCTCTCAAGATGGTACCAATAAGCCAACATTCCATACAAAGTGAATAAGAGTGCTTCTTTCAGTTCACCATTTAATACTAAATATTTAAGTATATTTGTTTGCCAGTCAGATAAGTAAAAATGATTATGCATATATCCACATTATTATATATACTCACATGTACATTAGAGAAACGTACACACATACACATAAATGCATTAAAACGTAGCTGCAGGAATGCTGTGATTAAAGTTGAATTAGCTTGGATCCTGGGTAAAGCATATGTGCCTTGCTGTCTAGAGCACCTCAACTGTCCAACATTATTGCCTTGGGGTATCCAAATAGGGGGGTGTTCTTTTAGGAGTGGATAAATCTCTTTAGGGTGAAATCTGCAAAAACAGAGGGAGAAATTTCATGTGAGCTAAGAACATATGGTAGATGGTAACTTGGATATACTGAAGTGCCAGCATAAATGATATAGGTAATTCAGAAAAGGTTCACCTGAGACATTTTAATCTAAGGTCTGTTAGTTTGAATGGGTAGACACCTGGACTCTTCAATGAAACAGCTAACACATTTTTCAGTATTCTTATATAACATTGTGTGACATTATTATTTGGGGCGGGTAACTTTTAATTTTGATATAATTTCAAACATAGAGAAAATTATAAGAACAGTACAAAGAATTCTCAAAGAGTATCCTTTACCCAGGTTCACTAATTGTTACTGGTTTGCTCCATTTACTTACTTTATCATTCATTCGCTCATTCTCCCCACACTCACGCACACATACTTTTTTCCGTTGAACTGTGTGCAAGTGAATTGCATGCATTGTGTCCCTTTACTCCTAAATATATCAGTGTATATTTTCTAAGAACAGGGTTAGGAATTTAATATTAAAACAATACTATTATCTAAGCTACAGAACTCATATTTCATCAGTTATCCCAATCATGTTCTTTATAGCCCTTTTTTCTCCTGTGGCCTTTGTGTTTCTTGACTTTGACATTTAGGAACATACAGGCCAGTGGACTGTCCCTCATTTTGAGTTGCCTGAGGTTTCCTTATGGTTAGATTCCGGAATGTCTCCTTGGTGGTAACACTACAGCATTGCTGTCCTCCACAGTGCACACGATGTCAATTTGTCCCCTTACTGTTGATGTTAACTGTGATCACACAGTTCACCAGGTTTCTCCACTGTAAAGTTCTCTCCTTTATAATGAACAGGTAATCGTGGGGAAATAATTTGAAATTATATATTAAAATCCCATAACGCAACACCCTTTCAACCACTAATTTTTGCACCTGTGTTTAGAACTAGGTTTCACTTTTAGACAGTGTGATTGTTTCCTCTCACTGGAAGAGGTGATCTGCACTGGGTAGCCATTTGGTGGTAGTGCTGTAGAAGGAATTTAAACATTGTGGAGTGGCAGTCTTAAATTTTAAGTTCCCTTGCAACTCTGAGATCCATCGTTTCTGTGAATCTTTCAGGAAGAGAAGCTTTTTATATTCTTCAAAAAATTGATGGTTAGTCCTTTGTTACTTTTCCTATCTTTAATGTTGATGAATACGAAAACAAAAAATACATATATTTTAAAATAGTGAAAAATCTAATGAAATAGTAGAGATTCTATTCTGGGTAAGCTGCTGACTTTGAATAGGATGTGATTGTTTCTGGGCCCACTTGGGAAAAAAAATGCTGATATACCATGAGAATACTCTGGGCAAGTGTATGAGTAGTGACTTATGAATAAAAAGGCAGTGTGGGATGTGGCAGTTAGAATTGAACAGAATTAAACATTCTATTTTCATTCATTTTTAAAAATATACACTAATTTTTTTTTTTTTTCATTTGGAGTGAGTTTCAGGGGTCTGACTGCTGATAGTGGGTGCCTGAGGAGTTTTAGGAGCCTGTCACAAGGAGGAAATTGGAGTGGAGGAGAGCAGATAGAAGAAGGGGCTCAGATGAATATATATGTTTGAACGGGAAGCAGTGTTGGCGTGGGTACATGTTGGATTAGGAGGAGCCTTGGTATAGCTCTTTTGTACTTTCATGTTCTTCACATTATCTTGTAGAGCATCATTTCTAAACTACTTCTGTGGCGGGTATTAAATACCACCATTAATGCACATTTGGACTGCTCTTGCTGGTATGATAGTCCTCGTAAGGCAGAAGCTCCCTGACTTGTTGGAGGCCATCACATTTATTTACACGTCGAGGCCAGAAGCCTAGAAGGGATCCTCAACTCCTCCTTCACCTTCCCAGTCCAGATTATTCTCGCTCATAATTACACCTTAAATTCGTTTCCTATCTCTCTCGAGACTAATGCCTCATCCTTAGTTTGGGCTTTCATTGTTTCTTAACTAGATACAGAAATAGTCTTCTAACTGGTCTTGCCTCTGGACTGACCTCTTGCTGTACTCCCCGCAAAGCAATCCTAGAGCTCTCGGTTGCCATCAGAATAAAGTTCTATTTCTTAGGGAGCCTTCATGATCTCATCCCTGCCTTTTCTTTTTCTGCCTGCCCTCCTGCTAATTGTTTACTGCCATTTTTTTTGAGGGGGGGGTCCTGGCAATTTCTGGAATGCCCTGTACCCTGTTACATTGCTGCTGTTTGCTCTGCTAGAAATGCCCTTTCCTCATTCTTTACCTCATTAACTCTTTTTATCTCAAAACTTACACTTGGTGTCACCTCTGTTTCATCTATGTCAGGTGCCCTTTTCTGTACCCACAGTGACCTTCTCTTTCCTCCTTCATAGCCCTTATCATACTCTAAGAATATTTTAGTAGTTGATTTTCTTGTCTGTCTCCTTCCAAGGTGCTGAGCATGTTAAGGCTAGGAACCTCTTTTTGTCCTTTTCTGTGTCCCTTGTGCCTGGTGTAGCACCTGGTAGTTAGTTACAGGTATTCCTTAACCGACTATGGAAGAGATGCACAGGTAGAAGCCACAGGGCACAGCTCAACAAATGGGGAACTTCTGAACAGTTAGAGCTTTTCAACGTTAGAATGTGCTGCTTTAGGAGTGGTGGATTCCTGTATCTAGAAATGTGAAAACGTAGGTTGGGTACACTTGACAAGCTAGTTGACAAACTAGTTGCACACCTGGGATTTTCCAGATATTTCACTCTGAATAAAGTTGTAAATTTGGAAAAATGAATGGAATTCATAGTTTGAATATATAGCTAAACTTATCTCACAGTTCATCTGTAGCAGGTGTAAGAATTTAGAGGAAAGTGCTAATCATGTTATATCTTAAAATGTTTTATAGTAAAAAACTAAGGAACGTGTGTACGTTAAATCTAATTTCAGGTTCAGCTTCCATTGCAGCTCCTAATTCCAGTTTTAGGTCATAATCTCTTCGGTGATTTTAGCACAGTTGTTTAATTGAAGTTTGTCTATTTTAAAAATTAATCTTTTTTTTGTTTTTTTGTTTTTGTTTTTGCCGTCCACGGGCCTCTCACTGTTGTGGCCTCTCCCGTTGTGGAGCACAGGCTCTGGATGTGCAGTCTCAGCGGCCATGGCTCACGGGCGCAGCCACTCCACGGCATGTGGGATCTTACCGGACCGGGGCACGAACCCGTGTCCCCTGCATCGGCAGGCGGACTCAACCACTGCGCCACCAGGGAAGCCCTAAAAGTTAATCTTTTGAGTATTTCATTTATGCATATGGTACGAAATGCAAAAGGCATAGGGGTATACAGTGAAAAATAAATCCCCTACACCTTCCTAGTACCATCCCCAAGCAATCTAGCCACCTAGTTCCCCTTCCATTGGCAGCCACTGTTACCTGATTCTACTCTCCCCTTCTAAAGATAGTCTGTGCATAGATAAGCACCTGGGTGTGTGTGTGTGTATTTTTTTGAAATGGGAAAATCATGCAAGGGGCTTGGAGAGACATGTTGGAGAGTTCTTCACCTGATCATGTTGGCTCTGGGATGCAATCAGGAACTTTCAGAAGGAGGGCCATGGCTCCCAGGCTCCAGCACTTTGTAGTTCTTGCTTTTTAAGAATTGCCGGAAGATGAGGTATTTGCTTCCAGAGATCTCCAGGCTTCTTGGTATTTCACTTCACATTGTAGATATTTTAACATTAGTTTTAACACATCAGAGCTTTTGATAAGAGTGTTCTCCAGTGTATACGTGATTCTGTTTTATCTTGCCAAACAGGTTGTGGTCTTCTCAGAGGCTGGAGCTGTGTCTTATTCATGACATTGTGTCATACTGCCTTAGTGAGTGGTTGGTAAATATGATGGGTTAATTGCATTTCCAGATAGGATGAGAACTCTGGTGTTGCTTGTCTTTCACAAGGCCACACACTCAAAAAGAAAAAAAAAAAGAGACTACTGGTGGCTTTAAGAAATAATTAGTTTCTTCTGTATTCCAGTACATTCTCCAATATCCAGAAAAAAACATGCAACTGCATCTGTTAAGTGTCAGTAGATATTTTAGATAGCTGAAAGGCAAAAATGTACCAAAATGTAGCAGAATACAATCCCCACTCACTCCCATCCCATAGCTGATATCTGGTTTCAGGAATTCATCAATGTCAGGAGGGTCTGCAGGGAACTTGTCCAGAGTTCCTACAGCAGCCCTGGGGCTCAGCCTGCTGTATCGCCTGCAGAGTGGGGTTTCTGTGAGAAATGCAGCACTTCTGGTAATTTCAGAGAAATTAAAAGCCTATTTGGCTGTAGGCAAGTGTATTCACTTTAAATCTGTACTGTGTTCCAAAAGGAAGTGGCTTTACTCAGCAGCTGCCTCTTTGCAATTGCCATTTGTTTCCAAGTAAGGGAAGATTACCAAAAATGTTTATTTCTTAGCTTATTCAAATATTTATATTTTCTCTAGTTTCTTTTCTGAAGTATTTTGGCTCATTCTTTTTTCTGATAAACAACTGCTGTTCAGATTTCCTTTGTTCCAGTAGATTATAAATGTTAGCTTTAGAGCAGATCTGTTTCTTCAAAGGATCATTGGCAAGTGAGATTCGATATAGAGCGATACATGCCAAAATAGGAAAAAACTGGCCTTTAATAATTGGCAGTTTCTAACCCCAGAAACTGCAATTTAAAATTTTATATTCTGAAGGTTCCAGAGGGAGAAGAGAACTGCTTTGGAATGCCTTTTACGTTTAGGCAGAGAGCATCAAAAAGGGAGGAAGCAAAGGACAGGCATGGTGCTTTCACACTTCTTAGTGTTCCAGGCTGCTCTTGGCCAAAGGTTTGGGCTTTTCAGAAATCTTACTCAGCCCGTTCACCACCTCTCTCCATGCCCCTGACTCTACCCAGCTCCACTCACAAGCTTACTTCTCTCCCTCCTGCCCTTCTCCACCCCCACCCCCTGGCTGCACTGAGACTCTCCAGAGCTAGTCTTGTTCCCGCCCTCAGCACTGCAGATAAGGCCTTTGACCCTGTTTGCCGCTGGGCTGGCTTTATCTGCTGCCCCAGGGGTTCTGGTCCCTGGCTAGCTGTGCCTCTGCTTGCAATAACTGAGACCTAGAATAAAGGAGACAGCAAGTGTGGGGAAGCATAATAAGTTTGGTTTTGAATCTGCCACATTTGAGAGCTGTAAGATTATTAGGTAGATATGTCTAGTAGGTAATTGGGCATATGGGAGAAAATGAAGATATAGGAGAGTGAGAGAGATGAGTTGATGATACAAAATCCCATCAGTGGTGAAGTGGGCTAGAACTAGTATACTAGGAGAGAAGGGTTTATCATTTGGAGAGGAGAACAGATCTCTCCTTGGGACTGGTGCGCAAAGGTTGAGTGTTCTAAACAGATCTGCCTGGAGCTGAAAAGAAAGGCAGAAAGGGGGTTCCTGTGTGCCAGCCACAGGGGACAAGAGCATTGTCCGAGAGAAGGGAAGTGGGGAGGGCAGCAGGTGGTGAAGCCGTGGATCCTGTGAGATTTGGAGTGAGAAGACTAGGGAGAGAGGGGTGAGTGGGGAAGGGATTGCTGAGCAGGATTAACGGCCTACGCTGAAATTGGGGATCATCTTTGTGTCGTAGCAACTTTCTCTTCCAGGTGTGATTTCCCCCAGCAGTGCTGGGCAGCAGAAGTAGTGTGAGAGGTGGTCAGAGTCCTGATGGCAGTACGACTGTGTCGGTAACTAGTCTTCTTTGGGGCACAGTCTGTGGGAAAGTGAAACCAGGTCACTAGCTAGACTGGAGAGGATGGAAATAGCTTTACTGGCTATTGCATCCCAACTATGAGTATAGCCCTTGGCTTACAAATGTGCTTCATAAATGTTGGTTGAATCAGAGTGTTGGAGACAAAGAACCGGTTTTATAGGAATCAGATGTTATGATGGGATCTTTGATAGAGTGGGATTTTTGCATTTGTTTTGGTTATGGGGCAATTCTTCAGTACATAGGAATACTGAATGTTAATATTGAAGCCATCAGGAAGATGGCAGGAGACAGAGTGAGCCAAGCGCCCAGGCCTCTGCAGAGTCCCTGTGTGTCACTGATGATGTTGGCGTGAGAAATAGCCGTTATGAGTAGAAGTTGGGAGCTTCAGAGTATAGGGGGTTTTACATGAGGAAGGGGTGTGTAGGACCTAATGATTCTGAAAGAATGCTGACCCTACTGTCTAGGCCCTGAGGGTTGAGGGTTAGGAAAGCCAGTCTGGGGGAGAAGGTGGGGAAGACACTTGTGAAGAGGCTGAGAGTATGGGAGGCTGTTTAGAATAGTGGCGTTCCCAAGATGGGGGACAAAACAGAAGGGCAGCAGTATTGTTCTTGGCAGGGCATAGGAAAGCTTGTGTCAGAATCTCTGGGGTCAGTAGGCTGGTGCTTACGGGGAGGTGTAGCAGGGCCTAGGGTAGCTACTCTGGAATGATTGCTGATGCCACTGGGGTCTGTGTTTATTAAAGGGGACCTGTGCCAGACTGACAGGTGTGTCATCTTAGTTATTTTATTTGATCCTCATAACATGGTTATACTAGCTTCATTTTATAAAAACTGAAACTCGGAAAAGTTAGTAATTTACCTAATGGTCACACAGTCTCATGGTTCTAATCCAGTTCTTGCTGACTGTGCTTAATTTTTTTTTTCATGCACTTGCCCTTCATGTATTGCCCTGTTTAGAGGTAGCATGGATATAGGGATATAGCCAATGCATTCTCTTAATGTTAGTCAATGAGTGTTGCTGGGAAAGCCTGTCCATTCTGGGCCCAGACTTTCTGGGCTGCAGCTCTCTCTCACCCCCTGGTGGCAGTGATGGTATTTCAGCCTGCTAAGATGAGAGGGAACACTTCTAGCCAGGGTGCCACTAAGTCACTGATGTGCAGCAGCAAGAACATTCCCTTTGTTGTGAACGTGGCACTTACCGAATACAGCCTTCAACAATTGTTTGTATACCTATCTTAACTGTAAAGCAATACTTTAATATTTGCATACTCCCTACAGCGTTCTGGGACTTTCAAGTAGCGTGTGAAAAGAGAAACCCAGAGGGGGAGTTAGTCATTGGATTGAGCCCTTCTTATCCATGGTTTAAACACCTCCTGACCCAGTTAATACTCAGGTGTCCATCCTTTCTTTTATAATCTGGAAGATTACTCTTTCCCTGTTTCCTCTTTGTTAAGTCCTTTTTTTGTTGGTTTTTTTCATTAGCATATAAACATGTTTGAGTATCTTCCATTGAAAAAAGAAGAAAGAAGGGCTTTGAAATCTACCCCACCACCCACCCC
>NW_020173375.1:3300491-3307144 GCF_003031525.2 Neophocaena asiaeorientalis asiaeorientalis
TTCCTAGTTAAGTTTCTTGAAGAACGGTTTCTTGGACCTCTTTTCTACTACTGTTTTCCTAACCCACTGCCCTTTGGCTTCTGCCAGTCCCAGCCTCCACCAAAAAGCCCTTGTGACCACTGAATGGGAGAGGGGTACCATTCTTATTGAGTCCCCAGGAGCAGGACAAAGAGCAGTGTGAAATATAAGGCCTCACTGAAGGTCTTGAAGGTGGCAGCCATTCTGAATTTCACCTGTTGCTTTGCACTTTGAACTCTTTCTTTCATAAACATCTCTCTAGCAACAGGATATATTTATTGATTGATGCTGATTGGTTCTATTGAGACACCTGTGTAGGCCAGGCATTGATAGAGAATATTGGTGTTCCCAGGACATCTTCCTAGTCATCCCTCTTCCTTTCCTGATTCTGAATCACTTGAGAAATAGATCCAGAGGTTAGATGGGCATCCAAACATAAACTTTCTCAGTGGTGAAAGCTGGACTAGAGAATGTGGCTTAGATATTCTATGAGAAATTTGTACCTTGGAATCTGCTTGTGAGGTGAGTGGGTCTGTAGAATAGACCTTCATTCCAGTCACATGCAGGCCCTCAGAGCTTGGCTTTTATAAAATAGAGAAGACATTGGTGACTAGTCATGGTCTGTAAATTATACATCTCAGCCCCTTGGCTCTTCATATCTATCTGCCTCTCCAGGGCTTCTCTGTCAGTGGCTGTGGTCCTCAGCAGAATTTCTGAATCCTAGATGGCAGATTGTACAGGAGAGTGGGGGTACTGTTCTGAGCATGAAATAGAGGGTGGCTTACTGGATTGAATTTTTATCCAATTGAAAATTCCTAGGAACAAATGCACAAACATAACAAGACAGAAACCGAGTCATAACTACAGAGAACAAGCAGATGGTTACCAGAGGAGTTAGGGTAGAGGGGAACGAAAGAGATAGGTGAGGGAGATTAAGAGGTGCAGACTTCCAGTTGCAAAATAAAAGAGTCAAGGATACGAAATTTACAGTGTGGGGAGTATAGTCAATAACTAAACAATATCTTTGTGGTGACGTATTGTAACTAGACTTATTTTGGTGATCATTTTGAAATGTATAGAAAAAAATTACTGTTGCATAAATGGAACTAATATAGTGTTGTAGGTCACTTATACTTCAAAAACAAACAAACATACAAACACATAGAAAAAGAGATCAGATTTGTGGTTACCAGAGGAGGTGGGCAGGGGGAATTGGATGAAGGCAATGAAAAGGTACTACAAACTTCCAGTTATAAGATAAATAAGTGCTAGGGATATAATGTACAACCTTATAAATAGAATTAACAATGCTGTATGTTATATATGAACATTGTTAAAGGAGTAAATTCTAAGAGTTCTTATCACAAGGAAAATTTTTTTTCTATTTCTTTAATTTTGTATCTATATGAGATGATAGATGTTCCCTAAACTTATGGTGATAAGCATTTCATCATGTATGTAAGTCAAATCATTATGCTGTAACCGGTTTAAACTTATATAGTGATATATATCAATTATATCTCAATAAAACTGGAAGAAAAAAATAAACACACCCCCAAGACAGTAATCTAATGGGTCATGTAAGAGGCAATGCAGTCTGGTGGGGAAAAGTCTTAGAATCAGACGCAGCTGAGCTGGATTCCCACTCTAGCTACTTTGCATATATTCACCTTCCCTGGCTTGGTTTCTTCCAACTGTTTAAAACAAAAGGAACATTCCTAGCACTGTTTCTGACAATTTGGACTTTTTAAAAAATAGCTAGATTATTTGTTCTTATGAAAGGCTCATGCATTCATTAGTTAATGACCTAAATCAGTGAGGTCAAGCTGTTGGTGCCTTTTCTGTTATGATGGATCCAGTTTGTTTATTTCTCCATTTTACAGGTTGAATATAAGCTGGGATTCCAAGTAGACAATTTTGTGGCTATGGACATGCCCCAGGTCAACATTTCTGCTCAGGGGGAAGTTCCACGCACTTTATCAGGTGAGTCTCAGTGACAGAGTTTAACATACTGTTTTTAACTGTGTCCCATGTACTCTCAAAGAACAGTTAAACTACTGATAATGTAGTATTCTGCGCACACACGTAGGTATCAGACGCATAAGTACTTTGAAAAGTAATTTTTTTAAATAGGGGTTATTTGGACTGTTTAAACCATTTCCTCTTTTCCAACCCTTCCAGGACTGTCTGCACTCAGCTCTTCTCTGTCTCCTTGGCCCCCAGCGGGGTCCCTTTGTCTGGTCTTGTTTCTCTTCTGTTAGTTCCCACACTGCAGCCCTGATAACCGCCGAACACTCACTTCCGACCATGTGCTATCAAGCCCCTCAGTGCCCCCACCCCAGTCAGCTGAGTACATTGCACACTCCCCAGCCAGTGCTGTGTTTACATCTGCCCCTGCCTGCCTGTCTAAACCTTATTGCTGCATTTGCCCCAGTGTGCCAGCAGTGCCATGCTACATGTAGTTCTCAGAGCCATGCCTTTGCACAAGCTGGTCTCTGTATTTGGAACCATTTTTTCATCTTTCCTGCTTGTGAATTTCTATTCCTATTAAATATTCTGCAAGACTCAAAATCTGTACTCTCCTTTTCCTGCCTCCTCTCCCTCCATTTGTTAACTCTTCTGTATTTAACTGTTTTGAACTGATCACATTATCTTGTAATTCTTTCTTTCTCCCTCTAGCCTGTGCCACCCTGAGGGTAGGAGCTGTCTTTTTCAGCTATCTACCCTGGGTGCCTAGCATAACATCTAGAACAGGATAGGCACTCAGGACATGTCTGAGTAAATCATTTAAGTGTCATATTTACACCAATTTAACTACTTTTGAGCCAGCCTTTTGAGAGAGGCTTCTGAAGATGTGAGATTTAAAGAAAACGAAAAATTTTTAAACTTGACAGTATAAGCCCCAGTGTTATGGAACTTTTTTGACAGTCTTACTCACTGTTATTTGTGGCATTCATTAATCCAAGCTTTAAGAAAACATGGGAAGGCTGGTTAATTTTTATGGGCCAGTAAAGAAATTTAAAAATGCCCATATTATTCATACGCTGATGTAGATGGTAGAATGATGTATTCTAAATTTGTAGAAAAAGAGTCTTAAACTGAAAGATTGAAAAAAAAAAAAAAGTGCACCAAAGTCTGTTATCCCCTTGCTTACATTAATTGATTAAAAGCCAGTTTCTGTTTAGAAAGGTTTTTTTTTCTTTTTAATTCATAGTTGAGAGTTTATCAGTTTCATTTACAGGTTTATTTTTAATCTCTTCATTAAGAATAATACATAATTGCATTTTGGTGGTGAATTGTCTTTCCTTTTTTATCAAGTAATTTTTGTTATTACTGTTGATTGTGACTGATGAGGTAGTAGGGTTTGCCTTATGATTCTGTAGCTTTATTGTAATAAGAGAACTTATGAGACAAATTGATATATTAAAAATCATGAGCAAATTTGAAAACAATTCTCTTCCTTTATGTCTTGGTTTGTTCTTTAATGCTAACTTTTATATCTGTAATGAATGAAGTACTTAATGTCCAAAGCTGTGTAGTCTAAAGATAAGTTCTCTGAAAGTTTCTGCTTAGTATGTTATGTAAATGTATTATTTGTAGTTTTATTGAAACAAAAATAACTTCTAAATTATTCAATGGGCATTAATGTTGATTTTTAGAAAATTAAAATATTTTTTCTTTTTTAAACAGTGTTTCGGGTCGAGCTTTCCTGTACTGGCAAAGTAGATTCTGAGGTTATGATACTAATGCAGCTCAACTTGACAGTAAATTCTTCAAAAAACTTTACAGTCTTAAATTTTAAACGAAGGAAAATGTGCTACAAAAGTAAGGAATTTATTTACCAAAGTATGAGTTTTATATAGATGTGAGAAGGTCAAAAATAGATTTTGTCATCTTTTTACAGATTTGTGATCAAATCTTGATTATAGTTGCAAGTGAGAAAAGAGAGCACTAACTGATGAAATTCCAAAATAATCACCTAGATAGCTTGTAGCCAGGAATCTCATTCAGGCTTCCTGCTTTCTCAAAATTTTCATCAGAATTGCTAAGGATGTTTTCCTTTAGGAATGTGAAATAGCACTAGTGGTTGAAGAGGTAAAGAAATCAGGTAATTTTGATAGGGACCCCTGAGTAATGGGGTGTTAACTATGTTTCCTTTATGAATTACCATTATGTAGAAGAATTGCCCTGGGGCCAGAAAGACCTGCGTTAGAATTACAGCTCTGCTCTTGACAGGATAATTGGAACAGGTGTCTTAACCTAAGTCTCAGTTTTTTTCATCTGTAAAATGGCATAATAACCTGTTTCAAGAGGTTGGTTGGTTGGTTGATTTTAGATTAATTGAAGCTAATAACCTGAAACTTAGAATACCATATATGGGTACTTAATACATGTTGGTAGTTTTTGAATAATCTGTTGCTCAAGAAATTACAGTGGATATGAAAGAGCTTCAGCATGCTAGGTCATAGATCAAAGAATTTTAGAATTCTCCTTAAAGGTTATCTAGTCCAACCCACTCACTTTAAGTTCCAGACAGATTAAAGTGACCTGAATTTACAAAGTCACATTGGTAGAGCCGGTTAGTATCTAAGATAGGAAAAAAAAAAAGCTAAAGAAAACCCCTCTAAACTTGCTGAGTGCTTACTGTGTTCCAAGTGCTTTACACACATTAAACCCATTTAATGCTTATAGCAGCCCTAGGCAGTAGGTTCTCTCATTATCTCCATTTTCTGAGGAGCAAGCTGAGGCTCAGAGAATCCAACCAACTTGCCAAGGCCGGACAGCTAAGTGGTGGAGCTGGGTTGCAAACCTGTGCTCTTGCTTCTTTGGCTTCTTTGTCAAACTGTCTCTTAACACATTTCCTAGTCAAAGTTAGTGCTGAGTGTTATGAGAACGCCTGAGGCTAGCACATGAGTTATAATGGCTAATGTCCAGATAACATGCCAGTAAAAAAGCTGTACTGCATTAGAATGGGCATTTTTTAAGCTCTAATTTAATCTTTTAATTAGAGTAAATATAAAGTAAACAGTTACTCTCCATGTATATTTTTCCCAGTTTTATTGAGATATAATTGACATACATCACTGTATAAGTTTAAGGTGTACAGCATAATGGTTTGATTTACATACATTGTGAAATGATTATCACAATAAATTTACTTAGCATCCATCATTTCATATGGATACAATAGAAAGAGAGCAAAAAAATAAAAGAATTTTTTCCTTGTGATGAGACCTCTTAGGATTTACTTTCTTAACAACTCTCACATATATCATACAGTTAACATATTGTGTTAAATAACATATAAAGTACACCGTGCTGTACGTTATATCCCTAGTGTTTATCTTATAACTGGAAGTTTGTACCTTTTGACTACCTCCTCCAGTTCCTCCTCCCTCCTGCCTCTGATAATAACAAATCTGATCTCTTTTCTTACGATTAAAAAAAAAAAATTGATTCTTTAGATTCTATATACATATAAGTGAGATCATAGAATATCTCATAGTCTTTCTCTGTCTGACTTATTTCACTTAGTATAAGACCCTCAAAGTCTATCCATGTTGTTGCAAATGGCAGGATTTCCTTATTTTTTATGGCTAAATGGTGTTCCATTATGTGTGTGGGGTGTGTGTGTGTGTGTGTGTGTGTGTGCACGCACATGTGTTTTCAGCACTTCTTTATGCAGAATGGACATTTTTAGTCTATGGCCACACCACCCTGAATGCGCGATCTCGTCAGAATGGACATTTTTAAAATGAAAAGTTAGTCCCTTGTTAGCTTTGGTGTTTTGATACATTTGTCAGTTCTTACATATCCAGTTATACCTTCATGTAATTTTAAAGCCAAAGAAGACTTCAGAGACACTAGTTCAACCTAGTCATTATATAATATGAGGAGACTGGGACCTGGAGTGGTCACCTAAGCGTGCATAGGCAGTCAGTGAGGAATGCAGAATAGGTGGTTCCTGGCCCCTAGGGAGGTGGCGCTGCCTGTACCACGGCACTTCATCTGTTAGTGCTTAAAGGCAGAATGTTGGTCAAGTGTGACGGGGTCTGTGGAGCCCACTAAGGTTAATGATTAGCCGATATTCAGAATAATCCCATACCTTCTCCATTTTCTTTAATATATACATGAAAATTAACAGTTGATGTAATTTTCTATTCTGTTTTAGACTTAAGTTTAATATAGTACCACCCTTTTTATTTGGTGGTCATACTTCTGGCCACCCTAATCATCTGGTTTACATTCGTGACTCTTTAATATGTGATCCTAATATATTTATATGATTTTCCAGCTTACTACATTTTGAAAACTGTCTGCCACAGAAAACATACATGTACTGTATATGTTAATGGGTGTTACTGGGAAGAAAATGTTCCTTTATGAGGGTGTAAATTATTGGATCAGACAGGTCTTGTTACTCTGAAACTCCTCAGAGCCTTTGCACTCTGCTAATGTGCACTGTGAACCTCCACAGAGGTTATAATATGTAGCTTTCCCCAGACTTCTTGACCACAGAAACCCTTTTTCGTTGAGCATCTATCTGTAAGTAATACCCATTGGCTAATATAGGCGTAGACTATTGATAGATGAATATAGTGATGATTACCAGAATAGTAATATAGCATTTATTA
>NW_020173375.1:3308278-3375085 GCF_003031525.2 Neophocaena asiaeorientalis asiaeorientalis
TATATATATATATATATATATATATATATATATATATATTTTAACATCTTTATTGGAGTATAATTGCTTTACAATGTTGTGTTGGTTTCTGATGTATAACAAACTGAATCAGCTGTATGTATACATATATCCCCATATCCCCTCCCTCTTGCATCTCTCTCCCACCCTCCCTATCCCACCTCTCTAGGTGGTCACAAAGCACTGATCTGATCTCCCTGCGCTCTGTAGCTTCTTCCCACTAGCTATCTATATGTTTATTATCTTGCAACAAATACCTTGTTACTTAGTTCAGGGACTTTTCTGTTAGAACATAAAGCTATGTGAGAAAAAATTCAGAAAATATAATTTGGTATTTAAGGATTTTCATGGAAAAGAAAGAATTTCTAAAGCATCTTTTATCTCCTTTTTAATTCAGAACTTGAAGAAGTAAAAACTTCATCCTTGGACAAAAACACTAGCAGAACTATTTGTAAGTGTTACTGTATTATCTTTTTCCATCATTAGGGATGAAAAATGATGGATTGCAAATGAACATGGTTTTGTGTAGCTTGGATGTTTTGTGGTTTCCAGTTTGTCAGAAGATTAAATGACGCCATGCTGCTTATTTCACTGATGTTTTGTAGATAGGTATGTTCAGATGAAACTATTAGAATATTGAAAATTTTGTAAAGCAAAATTCATACATATTTCATGTGATCTAAAAAACTTCTTTAAGCAAGAATTTATATCATCATTTCAAATGATCATAATTAAAGTATGAACGTGAAATATGTGTAAGATCTTCATCTGTTTAACAGAAGGATAGAAAATCTAATTCATGGCCTGGGTAACCCTCAGCTAGTTTCATCCAGGTGAAAATACAGGCTTAAATATCCACATTGTTTAAACCTACAGAGCAGAAACTTGAAGGAGATTTTTATTTTTTGATAATGGTTGTGTAAGGTCGTATAACTTAGACTTCTTCTTCCTTTTCTGACATGGATACATTATTAACTCCTACTCTTCCTGAATTTAATAGCAGTATCTTAAAATGTTACTAGATTCTTTTTATGGAAGTAAACTAAAACAAAATCGGGGGAGGGAATTTCAAGTATGCAGAAGTCAAGAGAATGTTTTGATGAACCCCCATGTGACCATCACCCTGCTTCAGTAATGATCAACATTTGCCAGTCCTGTACCGTTGATTCCTTCCTCCTTTTTCAGTTGGGTGCGTGGGTGGGGAAGGATAGAGTAGTAATTTAAAGCACATCTTAGGCATCATATCATTTCACCCCATAAATGTTTCAGGGTAGGTAATTTTTTAAAAGGCCATTAAAAAAACAAGCCACAATCACCCAACACCTATTCACTTGTATTTGATTTATCACATGTAACAAAATTAACTCCTTAATATCTTCTGATAGCTAGTCCATGTTCAAATTAACCTGATTGTCTCAAAATTGTCTTTGTATAGTTTCTTCCCTGAATCAGGATCCAAATGAAGCCTACACACACTGTATTTGGTTGACATGTATTTTATATTAATCAGAAACCACCCCCTTCCCTTCAATGTAATTTATTTGTCGAAGAAATTGAGTCATTTGTCTCACAGAATTTTCCACATCTGCATTTTTGTGGTATCATTTAACATGTTTTTCTCTCTTCTAAACTGGTAGTTAGATTTTGTACTTCGTTAGGTTGAGAACTAACTCTTGGCTAGAATAGTTCATAGATGGTAGTATGTGCTTCCTATTTTATCTTTTTTATCACCTCAAGAGGCACAAAGCATCTGGTTGTCTCAAAGTAGACCATTTTTGAAGGTAAAATAATATGAGATTTGTCTGCCTTTTAGAAATATTTCATTTGGATTTGTCTTTGAGAAGAAAATAAAACTATTTTTTAAAATATTGCTGCTCTCCAACTTTACTTGTAAAATTCTGGTGATTTTATCTGTCTCTTTTATGCTAGTAGGGTTATTATTTCTGACAAGCAGAATACAGTATTGCTTATCCTTGGTCTCTGTCTGCCTCTTCGTTGCTCCCTCTCTCCTTCCCTCCCTTTCTGTGTATTCATCCATCTAACTTTTACTGAGAGGCTATGATGTGCCAGGTGGTATGATTGAGGCAGAGGATTAAACTGAACAAAGCAGACTCTGTAAGCCCCCATGGGTTTCTAATGTAGCAGAGGAAATGGAGTTGCAGTACCAGTGACAACAGTATCTTGTGGCAGGCTGTGATGAGGCCAGCACAAGGGGCTTTGGAAATCCTGAGGAGGGGGCAAGTAACCTCCTCTGGGAATGAGGATGAGCTTCCTGAGGAGGGTGGCATCTCGTCTGAGACCTGAAGGGTGACTAGGTGGTGGCAGGTGAAATGTCAAAGTGAGGGAATGGGAACAGTGCATACACAAGCCTTGGAATTTGGAGGTAGTCAGGCGGGGCGCATTTGGGGACCTGCCCAGCAGAGCGGTACCCTCTCCTCTGCCTTGGAGTGTGCTGAGATGGATACTGCCAACATCAGCCTTTGGGACCTTCCTTTCCCACCCCTTCAAGGTTGAACGGCCTGTGCCATTCTTAAGGAAAGTCATACCTTCATTCAGGCTGCTGTCAAGTCTAGCCGCCCTAGAAGCCATTCGGTCTCTCTGCATTGATCTGTTCTGGTTTATTATTTGTTGATTCAAAGTTTAACTTTTAGAAAGCAATCTTATTTTTAAGTTTTTGAAAGCTATGACTTTTATCTTTTGTCCTGACCTATCCCCATAACTCCACATTTGTATTTCTGTCAATTTGACATCTCCATGTAGATGTGTACTAGGTACTCTTGGACAAAACAAAACTCTTGATTCTCTGTTTCCCCAACCTGCTTCTTTTTTCTGCTTGTAAAGGTACCTTATCCACCTAATTCTTTAAGCCAAAGCTTTGCTTCCTCTTTTTCTTTCTACCCCGGTTCAATCCATTAGCAAACTCTGTTGACTCTGCTTCCCAATCCGTGAACTTCTCACCTTCACCATAACACTCCTGTCCAAGCCACTGCTCTCTCTTTCTTGGACTGCTGTAGTAACCTGATTTGTTCCTGCTTCTGCTTTTGCTCCTCCCCACAGTGTTCTTTATACAGCATGCAGAGTCATCTTTGTTTCTTTTATTTTCACGTATGATCATGTGTATCATTCCTTTGGTTGAAGCCTTGCAGTGACTTCCCATATCATTTAGGATAAAATCCAAATTCTTCACTAGAATTCTGATGTGAGTACTCATCAAAACTTACATGAATCTCCAGTTACACCAGTTCTGTTTCTATTTCTCTGTCTTCCATTCTGCTTGCTCTTATCATGTGGATCTTTGTTTCTGTGTCTCTTTCTCAGTTGTTTCTGTGTGTATGTATATACATGTGTCTCTGTGTCTTTGAATTATTTCCCCTATTGCTGAGGCTTTCTTTCTTTTTGAATAGTATTAAGGTGACTGTTATTTTATTTCATGAGTATAGTCTTGTTTTCCTGCTTTTATCTTTAAAAACAGATAAGCAAAATAATTTCTGTTACTCTCAAAAGTGAAAAAGATGAAAGGTTTGTTTGTTTTACCTGTGGGTCGCTCTACTGTATATCCCTCCCCCTGTGAGTTAGTGGTCATCGGCAACAAAGATGTCTGATCTCTCCGTGTCACTGTTGAGGAAGGGTCTGTAGAGCTTGCTGTCCAGTATGGTAATTACTAGCCACGTGTGGCTATTTAACATTAAATTAATTGAAATGAAATAACATTAAAACTTCAGTTCCTCCATTGTACTAGCAACATTTCAAGTGCTTAATAGCCACAGGTGGCCAGTGGCTGCTGTATTGGAATGCACCCTATAGAGCATTCCCCTATTGGACAGCACTGCTATAGATGTTTTATTATATGTATACCACTTGTAAATTTTACTCATTAACCAAAAGTTCTATTTAAAATCCCTCTTTTACTACAACAAAAACACTTTTTAAATTGTGTGAATTTATATCAACATGCTACTGGTAACATCTTATCAAAGAATGGACACATGAAATGAAAATGTTTTACAAAGAACAGGGTACTCATTGTGTATATTAGGTCATAAAGCAATTGATGATATTTGTTTAAAAAGCTTAATGTGCTGTTCATTTTTATTTCAGATGATCCTGTACATGCAGCTCCAACCACTTCTACACGTGTATTTTATATCAGCGTAGGGGTTTGCTGTGCAGTAATATTTCTTGTAGCAATAATATTAGCTGTTTTGCACCTTCATAGTATGAAAAGGATTGAACTGGATGACAGGTATCGTATATATTTTGGGAAAGGAAAAAAATAAAAGCAGTTGTTTGCATTTACATGGGAGCCCACACACACCCATGCCCACTGGTGCACAGTGGTGCAGGGGAAGAAGGGTGGGAGGCTTTCCCTAGCCAAGGGAAAAAATACTTGAAAAAATACTGTCTTTGTGTTTCTCTAATTTTATTTTTAAAAATCTGTGAAGTCAGAAATTAGTTTATTAGTTGGTGGAGAAGTAGTAGAGATCAGTTTTTTCCCTATCGCCTTTGACATGACTCTCTTCTAGACTCTTAGTACCTTTTTGAAATAGCCCTGTTTCTTCCTCCTAGTTTGTCCCTCCATCACTATCCATCCTTCTATCCATCCATCCATCCGTCCAATTTATTAACATTTATTGAGAACCTGCTATGATTTAAATCATTAGTTCTCAACCTGGTCACACATTAGAGCCATGGGTAAGCTTTTAAAATAAATCAGAACTTAGGTACCCCCTTCCAGAAATTCTGATGTCATTGGTCTAGGGTGGTGTTTGAGCGTCAGTATTTTTCTTAGAGCTTTCTGGATGAGTCTAATGTGTAGGCTTTGAGATACACTGGATTAGATGTTATGCTAAGCGCTAGGAATAAAAAAAAAATAATGATATACTTCATGGCTTCAAGTATTTAATCTTTGACATTAACCCATATTATAAAAGTTTGTAAATTTGATGATTGTGGTATGTGTATTATAGTGTGGGAATAAAACAAGTGCCCGTCCCAGCCTGGGTGAGTCAAGATGACCAGGAGGATGTTATAGCCAGGATAGGGTGAGAGGTAAAGATGGAATCATAGACAGGTTTATTTTCCTAGTGCATAGTTCTCGTTTCCCTCCTCAGTGATTCCCAGTTGCTGACTGAAGACATTCTCAGCTTCGTGACTTGGCTTTCAAGGCACCCTCCTTTACAGTCTGGAGATGAGCCTGCCTTGTCTCTCATCCTTACTTCACGCTCCAGTTAAATGATTATTTGTTCCTCACTTTTGCCCTACACTTTGCCCTCCAGGACTTTTGTTCATGCTTTCCTTTGCCCACAGGGCTCCCTGCATTTTCCACTGGTTCAAACCGTTCTTCACATTTCAACTCCATTGCCGTCTCTTCTATGAACTCTTTTTTAAGCCTCCCAACCATCAGTTTCTCCCTCCTCTCTTTGTCTCTCTCTCCTTCCCTCTCCGTTTCTCTGTCTCTCTCTCTGGTAGCAATTATTTTACTTTTTCCTTCTAAAATCAGTTTTTGTGTATTTGTCTCTCCTGCTGGAATGTAAGCTTTTCCCATTTAGGGAGCAGTGCATCTTACTGCTGACTTCCCAGTCCTACGTGGTGCCATACATACAGTGGGTAAGCATATGTGTGGCAGTAACAAAAGCACAAGGGGATGGGGATCTTGGTTGGATTAATTCCTGCCCCTAACTACTCTCTGTCCCCTCTGTTACCCTTTCTTTATCTGAGTAGAGAAAGAAGAGGGAGGAGGTCAGAGTGAGAAGGGAAATTCACGGGTGGGGTGTTTCAGAGTATGTTTTGTATATATGGTTGTGTTACTTACAATCGGGTTTTGTAGAGAAAGTACTGAGGGGGAAGTGAAGTAACAGGAACATTTTGATGGGACTCTGAGAGAGGATATGGCAGAGTTAGAGGTCACTGGAAGGCATGGCATTTAGTAGTCTGTCTTGATAAACACATTCTCCTTGAATGCTTGCTTGTGGGTGGGTGGGGGGCTCTGAACCCACAGAGATCAGTGTTGTGCAAGAACTTCAGAATCCATGGGGCTTATACCTTTGCTGCTGAAATAATTTGTTACCACCCATGAATTGGTGCTCCAATTCTCTAGTTTTCAGGCAGATGTTTCCAGACATTGCCTGAATAGAAGCAGCTTTCATCATCACTTGTTTTCAGAGTACAGCCTAGTGGTTAAGAGCATGGACTGGAGCCAGCACGTCTCTGAATTCTGTCTGTGCTACAGGCCCAGATAGAGGAAGTTTTGTAGCTGCTTTATGTCTCAGTTTTCCTCATCTCTAAAGCAGAGATGATCATGGCACATACTTTGTAGGCGTGTTGCGAAGTTTTAGTGAAATAAAAGTGTAAACTCTTAGAACAAGCCTGGCATATAGTAAGTGCCATTATTATGATTTTTCTTTTCATAAAGTTGCAGTGTGTTGGTAGTGATGGACTAATTTCTTCTTCATCTCTTTCCTGTTCTACTAGCTGTTATTTATTACATGCCAGGCAAGCTAATAGTGGTGACTAGAAAGTTCCCCTCCAGTAATCTAATAGCATTTAAGAGACACTGCTTCTTCCCTCTGTGCTGGGGTCACTGAGTTAACAATGGCTACCATTTCATTGAGTGCTATTTACCAGTACTGTACCAAGCACTTTACATGTATTATCTTATTTGACACTCACAGCCACTTATGGGTATGGTACTGTCCTTGTTTTAAAGATAAAGAAACAGGCTTGAAGAGATTAAATAACTTTTTCAGGGTTGCACTTCTAGGACCAGGGCCGAGCAACAGGAGGGACTCATTATTGTTGTAATAGCTGTATTGTAATACCTCAGTACTGTAATTGTATAAAGCACTTGTTATATGCCAGGCACTGTTCCATGTGCTTTTACATCCATTAATCCTCTTAATCCTCACAGCAGCCCTGTGAGGTTTGATGGGACCCATGGCTCCATGGAATCGCACAGGGATGGTACAGAGTTCTTCCATTCCTGACACTCAGGAACCAGAGTCCTCTTATACACAGAGCTTATTTAGAGGCAGAGAATAAAACTGCCTGAGGTGTGCTCATGCCAGGGGCAGTTGGAGCCCAAGTGTGTGACTTTCCCTCTCCTGACACTATAAGCTCATCTTCTCAGTCTCTGTGTTGTGCCAGATGAGTGTATTCTGGAGATGCAGAGCTTTTGTAAAGTCCTTCCACAGAGGGATTGATCTGCACCCTGTCTATACTGTAGTCTTTCCCTGTTAGCTTGCAACTATAGGAGAGTTCACTCCTTTGTGGGATACATGAACTTGTTATTTGGCAATATCTTCATTTTCCATTATCTGCATTGCCCCATCACCCTTGCCATTACTGGTGACAGGGTCCCTTTTATTTCCCCTTATTCATTTCTGTATTCCCCTTATTCAGTGTCTAACAGGTATCACTGAATGAATGTTGCATGAAGAATTTGTTGAATGAGGAATGAGTAGAGAGAGACAGGAAACCATTCTGTTAGAGCAATAATTCTTTCCCTCTTTCAGTATATATCAATAGCTCATGTCAGCAGCAACTCTTCTGTGTGGTTTATAGCTTTCTATTCCAAGGAAGGGTGTTTTTCTCTGTTTATTGATTGATTGATTCAGTAAGTGTTAATTGAGCTCTCACTAAGAGTTGGGCCCACTTGAGGCCTCTTGTGCCAGGCCCTGGCTTAAGTGCTGGGAAGGGAGGAGTGAACAAATAGGTACTTTTCCTGCCCTCGTGGAGTTTACAGTCTGCTTGGGCAAGATAGATATTAAACCAAAAATCCCTGCTAGAATGTAGGTTTCATGAGGGTAGGGATCTTTGTTTCTTATGTTCACTGCTGTATCCCCAGCACCTGGCACAGTATCTAGCATCTAGTATACACTTAGTAAATAGTTTTTGAATGAATAATTAAATAAATGAATTACACAGAAAAATAGAGAAATAAAAATCATAATAAGCGCTCTGAAGGAAAATGATGATCTTTGCCCTAAGTTCTAACTTCAACGCTAAAGCAAGGTTAATGTCTTCATAACTAATCTTACTTGCTTATGAAAGTCAAATGAGATAATTTATTTAGACTGGTGTTAAAACTATTAAGTGCTAGCAAGTGTACATTTTTATTTCATTTTTTACCTCATGTGATGTAGCTATGTAGATATTGAATTTAATAGGTATCAGGGGTCGATCCCCAACTGCTCCGTGCTTCTCTCATAACAGTAAGTCTGGGCTTTCAAAGGTTTGTTCTGATCGCTTAACATTAGTGCTGTGCTCATTGTAGGGACCACTAAATATGGATGAGTGCATAACATCTTTGTATGCCCAGGCTTTTCAGGAATTCTGAGGTGGTACAAGAGTGCCACCTACTGTTGAGCTGCTGAAGAGAAACACAATAACTAGTAAATAATTTGGGGTCTGTGCATATTTCTTCAACCTGTACATTGGTTGCAGGTAATATTTGAATTATACTTTCACATATATTATACAACTTGAGCCTCACAAAAATCCTGGGAGGTAGGTTTTCTTAGTCCCATTTTATGGGTAAGTAAATTGTATTCTATTATTTCCCCCCTCTTTGGGGATGATAATGCTTCTCTCCTCTTCCCATTATTGAATCCTGGACTTTTAACAGATTTGATTTCCGATGTGGTCTTTGAGTAGTATGTACTCAGAACTCCAAAAACAGGTGCCTGGTGGTTCCAGGAATTAAGGATGCATAATATTGGTAATAACATGCATAATTAGTAATAATAACTTGTAAGTGTATGTTTGAGGGCAGGGCATTGCCCTAAAAGGATTATATTTTTCATGTAATCCTTTTAGCAACCTTTTCAGGAGGTAGTATTATGGTTATTTTATCCATGAGGAATTTGAGGCTCCAGAAGCATTTTGCCTAAGGTCATACAGCTAGTTAATAAATGGTGGTGCTGGCAGTTTTGATTTCAAGGTTATGCTCTACATCTCTTCACTGTACTGTCCCATACCCACTATATGTGTAGACCTATATAGATCAATTTTTGAGTAGCAGCTTTTTATCATTATGTGTTTTTTTAATCATTAGGTTATGAAAATACAGAACTATTTTGTGGGGTGTGGTGATTTAAACAATTTAGGAAATTTGGGAGCCTCTTATGAGACTTTGCCGATTCTATAGCTAAGGGAGGCATGGAAAGTAGACCTTGCTCCTGAGGGGATGACATCCTGCCTGTGATTTCACTCTTCATGCTGAATTTCTATGCTTCACTTCTCCACTGCTGCAAAACTACAAGGGCTGAGGCAGTGAAATTGGAATGTGTGTAAGGGTGACCCTGGGATAAGGTCGTCGTCCACTGACAAGACAAAAGGACATTAATCTGTAGTAATCTTGAGTATGGGGTTCACATTTAGTTGAGCCTACCATTTTCTGGGTCTCCTCATTACTTAAAGAATATGGCGTAATAGAATGCTTCACGTGCTAGAGATTTCTAATAAGTTCTGTAAATTCTAAAAAGGTGGGATTGGGGAAGTAGAAGAAGCAAAACGTATATGATTAAACAGATTTGAACCAGGTAGGAAGTCCCTTCCCAAGCTTTGAGCACGTTGGCATGTTTGATTTGCTTTCATACTCCATCATCTGTAGGCCATTTGATTTTGGACCATCATTAAAAGAGGCCTGTCCTTATGCTCCTTTTCTTAAAAGCAATCTAATTGAGTGGCATGAGCTCTTTTCCTAAGAGATGGTTCCCTAGCATAACATTTTGTGAGGTTCAGGACTGCTATCTATGGTGTCTGAGGAATACCACATTTGTGAATGACTATGATATGATGAACCTGCCTGGTGGTTATGGAGATAGAAAGGAAGGAAAAAATAGAGCTCTACATTATGAGGCAGATTAAAATTTCAATATGGAACATTTGTGATAGAGATCCATGCATTATTGTGATCTCCGTTAGGGTTTTAAGCTGGTTATAATAGCTACATGCATTTTGTATGTATGGAAAAAGGAAATTTCTCATTGAAGCTGACTTGCCAAGTATTTCTCTCTTAAAAATTGTTTGCAGCATCAGTGCCAGCAGTAGTTCCCAAGGGCTGTCTCAGCCATCTACCCAGACGACTCAGTATCTGAGAGCCGACACACCCAACAATGCAACTCCTATCACCAGTAAGAGTTAATTTAATTCTAAAGATGGTTTACTAAAATTGTCTATGTTCTGTCTTTCCTTGGTCCTGTGTGGTTAGTTACGTGTGCCATGCTGTGTACATAGAATCTAACATGTACAGAATTAGGCTTTAACTTTTGCTTTCTAGAGCATTGAATGAAACATTCCAAAATTGGAGTATTAAAATTTTAGGTTTAATGGCTAGAATTAGTTTTGGGGAGGTTTCTATAGATTATATTAAGAGGGCTGCTGAACCATCTCTATACAAATTCAGAAGGAGGATTTTCAGGTAGTTAGATAGAATCAGCCACTGATTTCTATGAAGGCAGAGACTTGGATTTTAATGAATTATTTGATGGTCTCATGGGCTGTGGTTAGGACGTTACATTGTCTTCTGATCATGATGGGAAACTAGTTGCCATTAGAGTTGAGAATGGGGTCTGATTTCCTTTTTTTGAACAGGATTTTGATGAAAGTTTTTATACTGTAACATGTAGATGTTTTGGGGAAAATAATCATTCTTAGAGTATAATTTAGACATAATGAGGACTCACTCACCATACAAATAAGAAACTACACAATCATCAGGATAGACAGTGGACTACAAGTCAGGGCTCAACTCAATGGTGCCATTGACTAATGAGGTTCTTGTAGGCAATTAACTATTATCTCCCCTGGGCTGACATTTACTCTCTAGTAAACTAAAATTAAGGAGTATCTGTTCTTCACCCAGTGCCCTCTTGTGGTCTTTCAGTACTGTTTCTCATTAAGAAGTACCAGGATTCTTTGGAGAAACGGATGATTCCAGGACTGGGTCGGGAATGTGTAAGATAAACCTGGGACATTTGCTGAGCCAAAAATCCAGGAAGCTACTAAAGACAAGAGCTCCCCAAAATGGGACCATTGAACATCAGAAAGAATAATGACTGCAGTGGATTGATGAAGTGATGTAAATGTGAAATGTAAACGTGTAAAAATCCACAAGTTCGTAATGATACTTTTTAGAAAAATCAGTCATTATGGGAGTTAACCAAGGCACCAAGTTAACTAAGACATTATTATGCCTTACTCTGGCAACTGGCTACCTGAACTATTTCACAGTAACCAGATAGTGCTGGTTTATGAAGGAAAATGTTTTTTTATAGAAGAATCCCAGCTAATAAATGTGGAAGGAACGGTAGAATTAGAAAATCATACTTGCATCCCCTAATAAAATATTTGATTCAGGAAAAGTTCGTTAGTGTTTTAAACTATATGAACAAAGGGAAGTAGGGCACTTTACCATTTGAGGGATCAGAGTTTCACCGCCTGAATCCACTACTGAAACTTAGCATCATTAAAAGTAGGACAGCTAAGTATTTTGTGCTCCCAGATGGAGTATTCTTGTCTCCCCTCCCCCTCCAAGAGTTAACCTGGATCTAATCAAGGCTGTAAAACTGACTTGCAGTTTACAAGAAATACAGGGATAGGGAAACAAGTTAGATGACACTAGAAGAGGCAGTTGCTGGACATTCTCCAGGATAATTGACGCAGTTTCTTTAATAAGATGTGGCAAGAAAAACGAAAGGGAAGGAGGGGGCACTCTAGCTTAAAAGAAATCTAAGAGAAATCATAACAGCAGTTAACATCTCCACCAAGGAAAGAAAGACATAAGCTCCTCAGGAAATATAATGATAGATGTGAGAGTAGTCCAAACTATTTATAAGAAACACATCATTGCTTTTAATGTCTAGCTGTCAAGATTTGCTCATTAGAGTCAATTCTTGATGGTGGATATAACCTTAAAGAGGTAGATAGTAATTTATTATATGTGCTAAAAGCAAATGCATTTTAAAAAGTCAGTGGAAATACATTTATTTGTTGACAAATTTTTTTATTTACCACCAAT
This sequence comes from Neophocaena asiaeorientalis asiaeorientalis, assembly GCF_003031525.2. NCBI lineage: Eukaryota > Metazoa > Chordata > Mammalia > Artiodactyla > Phocoenidae > Neophocaena > Neophocaena asiaeorientalis. The sequence continues at coordinate 3,320,316 of NW_020173375.1, forward strand.
AAGAAGTTTATTTGTTTTGTAGACATTACCTTAAGGAGATAGATACTTCATTTCTTATGTATGATAAAAACAAATAGTGCTTTTAAGAAAACCCAATGGAAATATATTTGTCTATAAATAAAAGAAGAAAGGAGCGGAAAAAATACTTGAAGACAAAATAGCCAAGAGTTTTCCAAAATAACAAAACACAACAGTCCACAGATGGAAGAAACTCAGAGAACTTCAGGAACGATTAAACACTCATAAATGCACTCATAAATGTTCACATATGCACACACACCTAGACATATCATGGTCAAGGTGCTGATCAGTGGAATCAGGTTTTGTCAGCCTAATCCATCCATTATAAAGGTTTCCAAAGCCTTTCATGTAGTTCTTCTAGCAGCCACTGATGACCGTTGTCCAAGTCAACCCATTCTTTATGGATTTTTCTTCCCCAAAATACTATTCCAATGGGGATACCATTCCAATTTCTGCTTGCTAACACTAACTTTTATTCTGACTTTTTTTGTGTGCAATGAGAATTTTAATTGATGGCCAGGAATTTTGTTTTGCCGTCATCATATTAAGAATGAATGGGAATTAGGGAACCGAAAAACATATATGAATCTCACAATGGTATGACTAGGCTGTATGGATGCCAGAATGATTAAATCAATTATATGTTTTTTTAGAAAAGATATTTTTACAAACATGTCTTCATTTGAAAAGGTTTTTTTTTTGTTAGGAGACTGTATTAGAAAATCTTTGGAGAGAAAAGCAGTCCATATGAGGGATTACATTAAATTCCATGAATCAAAGCTTGTTTCATTTGGCTGAAAAGCAGTTGAAGTGGTGGTAATATAATATTATTTTTAGTGTTTCTTGTTTTAATTCTGCATTTTAAGATTTTGGGATAGGTGGGAAAGTGTTTCTTTAAAATTTAGTATGGCCTTCATAAGTAATTCTCCCTGTTCGTGTGTGTGCCTTTTTCCATTTATGATTCTTACATTCATTCATTCCTGTGACTTGAGTCCTGAGGTTCTAACTGAACTAGTTGACCCTGATGCCATAATAAGGGTATTTATATTTCTTGGTTTGGCTTTGTTGGCTCCTCAGGTTATCCTACCTTGCGGATAGAGAAGAATGACCTGAGAAGTGTCACTCTTTTGGAGGCCAAAGCTAAGGTGAAGGATATCGCAATATCCAGGGAGAGGATAACTCTAAAAGATGTACTCCAAGAAGGTATCTATTAAAATCAGGTTTTCAAGGAAGAAATGTTAGTATAAAAATTTTTTTGTTTCAGAATTTAAGAATTTCATCTCATTTTGAGTTTAAGGACAGAAAGCAGTGCACAATTTGTTTCCTCTATAACACTGATTTTTATTTTCCCTTTCTTTAGATTTTCAATTTGCCTTAATATGGACAGCTTTGGTGCAATTGTTGATTTTCAAGTATATTAAGGCATGATTATTAGTGTTTGTCACCTTTATTTTCTGTTTAGTTCTTGTCTGAAGGTGATCACTACCTAGCAGGCCTCTGAAGCATTCTAAGTAATTCTGTCTGTGATGGAAAGTGTATGGGTTCTAGCAGAAGGCGCATGCATGGGGATTGGAGTTGTGCCCAACTTCCAATCCCAGTCCCACAATTTATTACCTATGTGACCTTGGGGAAATCATTTCCTGTTTTCCATGTCCAGTTTCCTCTTCTCTAAATTTGGACTCCGTTGTCTACTCTTAGACAGTTATGAAGATTAGATGAACTGATGTTCATTGAATGAACTAACATATGATAGGTGTTTGAGAGATAGGACCCTGCCCTTCCCCCTCTTGCTGGTCCTTGCTTTCTTTTTTGAGTTTCAAGGTGTTGACTGGGGAGAATGCTGAAAGAAGAAGACAGAAATTAATAATAAAATACTTTATTGAGCTCTTCAAGTTGTTAAATAGAGAATTACTTTCCCCCCTTCCATAACTCAGTTTGGAATGTTTTGGATGCATGTGAGTCATTCTGAATTCTTCTGCTTGGTTGAGATGCTTGTAGGTCAGTCACAGCCAAGGGAGGGGCTTGAACTGTCTCCAGTGGCAAATAGTAATTAATGGAAGCACATTTTTTTGGTGTTTTTGAATGTATGAGGAGAGTCCATTTTTCTCCTTGTCGTTGCTCTGAGGCTAAGCCTAGAAACTCATAAATGTCTCTACGGATACCCCATTACTGAGCTCCAGTGCTCCTGTCTATATCATTAGTTTATTTAGGATATTTCAGAATGAATTCTCATATATAGTTTAAATTTGGTATTTCAAAAGGCAAGTTAAGATATTTTGTAGTTAAAAAGAGCCTTTAACAGTCATTAAAAAACAAAGATTTGAGTCTTTTTATGCTAGGGCTGGAGTAATGTTGATCACATTTTCCCTTGTTATGTTTAAGTTGTATTGTGCCAGAAAGTTTTGTACTTATAGTTTTATGAACGTTATCATATGATCTCAATAATTATTATTTTTCCTTTTAGGTACTTTTGGGCGTATTTTCCATGGGATTTTAGTAGATGAAAAAGATCCAAATAAGGAAAAACAAGCATTTGTAAAAACAGTTAAAGGTAGGATTTTATTTCCCATTCTGTTTCCATGCTGCTTTTCTGTCTAAGGTGGCTTATGTCAGCAAAATTGTTTCAGATTTTCAGTGCATGCCAGACCTTAATCATTAATCAGTCCATGTTAATTTAGCTCATACAGTCTAACCTTTTAGGAGATTTGTGTTGTTTTCGTTAAGGTATAGAACATAGAAGCTAATAAATTAAGACATTATATATTTACTAGATATTACTCAGGCTTCTAATGAAACTGCATCCACTTGACTTCATTTTTGCTATATCTAATATTATGTTTTTCCTATGTTAAAATTCTTTGGTTTTTCCTTCTTAAAAAACATTGATAGTAGTTTTCCTTCCATCTCAGCACCCCTCCACCCCCAATACTGAGGACTTATAAAGAAAAAAAATGACCCCCAGACTCACTGAACCTTATGTGAATAGGTGCTATTTGCCTTTCTCTCACTCCCTCTCCTCCCTTTTTTTTTGCTCTGTGTGTGTGTGTGTGTGTGTGTGTGTGTGTGTGTGTGTGTGTGTATTATTTCTTGGTAGAGTTTTGCGGGTATAGCTGTAGTTGGAATTGCTGCCCCACGAGGTGTTTACATTTAAAATATTGATAGTTGTTGCCAGATTGTTTTCTAAAAGGTAGTGATAGTTTATATTTTCATGAACAGAATACCTATTTTCACATATTCTCCTTTTGGAGAAATGTGATGCTTAATTTTTCACTTACTGATTTCACTTACTGATTTATATAAAATTTTCAGTTAGAGATTCCCTATCAACATATACTAGAATATGTTTTTATATGGCTTATTGCCTAATACTGGTAAATTAACAAGTCCTTTTATAATATTAGAATTTTAATGATTTATAATTGATTAGTATATTTAAGCTTTGTAAAAGCTTCAATAATTCTTAGGTAAGTCTATTTGCTCATTTTAAGAGAGAAAATGTAATTTAAAGAGTGCTTAATGTCTGACAGTGTCTGATGTAAGTTGAAATAACTAGTTATTAATTTTGGAAAAACAAATTTAGCATTCCAAATGCAGAAATTGAGGGCAAAATTAAATTCAGTTTTATGAGTAGGAGGTGACAATTTTGTGAAGTTCACAAAGTTAATTTATAAGAACTTATGTTTCTAAATTTAGTTAAAGGAATTCTTAGGAAGCATGAAAGGTTTGTGTTTATTGTTTCTAAAAAGTTGGGTTGTACTAATCTAACAAAAAAACTTTGGAATTTTCTTTTAATTTAGCAAAATTGCTTGTTTAAGGATGCTACAAACACTTTCTTCTTTCTAAACAGATGGTTTAACTTACTGTTAAGTAAGTTAACAGTTAATAAAATGAATTTATTCATTCACTTCTCCTAACCCCAAAACACTTCTAAAGATTGAATTTTAGGTTTGGTCCCACTAGGTTTTCTGACTAGTTTTGAAGGATACTTTACATATTACTCTTTGTAGATGTAAAATTTGAGCCCTAAGTTTAATAATGTCTGCCTTTTGTTACAGTTTCTCCATTTTTTAAAGGAAACATTCCCCCTTAATTCTAATATTTCTTCTGGGGTTTGTAAATATTCTATGGATAATTTAGAACTGGGATATTATTAATTTGTTCTGAAGGAATGTTGAATTAACAAAAGAGGTTTCTGTATAGAATTGGGTTGATTTAGGATTGGAAATGGGGGGAAAGGAAATAATAGTGATAAGAAAACACAATGCAGATACTGGGGCTGTTTCACAAGATAAGATTTCTCTTTCCGTGTACCTTTGAATTGTAGTCACTTGCTTGTTTCTCTGTCTTACCACTGTAATTATAATGTTCTCTCTGAGCAAGACGGAAACAAGAGAAAGCATAGTGAGTCCTTAGCCAAGATGTGGTCATGATTTGCGTGGGAAACACAGAGGAAGTGTACTGACCACGGTATTTGCTTTAAAATTGTTAGATAACTCCACATGATTGAGTGTCTCTGCGATTTATTCTTTTGGAATGTTATTTTTTAATTGAAGCTACGTAGAGTTGACAAAGTTCTTTCACAAATACGTATGCTTTGTTACATGCTATACAATTAGAAGTACAGCTAAAAATGCAAAAATAATTTTTTAAAAGATCAGTTACTTTACCTTTATTTTTTAACTTATTTATTTTTATATTTATTTTATTTATTTATTTGGTTGCACCAGGTCTTAGTTGCAGCAGATGGGCTCCTTAGTTGCGGCTCACCTGCTCCTTAGTTGCAGCTCGCCAACTCCTCAGTTGCGGCATGCGAACTCTTAGTTACAGCATGTGAACTCTTAGTTGTGGCATGCATGTGGGATCTAGTTCCCTGATGGGAATCGAACCCGGGCCCCCTGCATTGGGAGCATGGAGTCTTAACCACTGCACCACTAGGGAAGTCCCTACCTTTGCCTTTAGGCATAAGCAGGAAATTGGAGTTTGGCTTCTTAAAAGTTATCATTTTTCACAGAGACTTAATGGATATCCCAATATAAATTTCCAGAGATTGAAATTAGGAATCTGAATTTCACACAGTGAATATTGTGAAATTGAATTCCATGAAATAAATGAATTAATTTGAGGTTATTCGTATTAAGTTCTTCTTTTTTTTATAGCTTCTAATTTTTTACAAATTAGAAATAAGTAGGGTTTTGTAAAAATCATTTTGTTCTTGTAACTTTTAGAATGTAAATTATTGTATAGTATTCTTTTCAAATATATACATCTTGAAGATAGACCTTTCAGTATTTAAAATTATAAGACCAGGACCAGACTGGGTAAGGTATCCAGGAAAATGATTTTTTCTTACTAAATGTATAAAATTATTTTTTCTCCAAAGTTTCCTTAGCTCATTATCCAGCTCTAGTGTCCCTGGCTTAATAGAACATGCTTATCAAAGTTAAAAACTTAAAAAATTATGCAAAAAATGACACATCCTGAAATTACCTTTCATTTTACTTGGATCTCTGCACCAGTTGACAAGAAGGTAAACTCTTACCAAATGGGTACAGACCTCCAACTATTACTAGTTTTCAGTTCTAAAAAGATCCTTCCAGGGCTTCCCTGGTGGCGCAGTGGTTGAGAGTCCGCCTGCCGATGCAGGGGACGCGGGTTCGTGCCCCAGTCCGGGAAGATCCCACGTGCCGTGGAGCAGCTGGGCCCGTGAGCCATGGCTGCTGAGCCTGCGCGTCCGGAGCCTGTGCTCTGCAACGGGAGAGGCCACAGCAGTGAGAGGCCTGTGTACCGCAAAAAAAAAAAAAAAAGATCCTTCCAGTCCCCAAATAGTTCTGGCCATAATTTTATTAACACTTATTTAGATTACAGAAAGAGTAAAAAGGCATATTCTGCCATTTACTAAATGTTCCTAAATTTTAAGCAGTTTTTAAACAACTAGAGTTTATTTCAGCAGACATTGAGGTAAAGTGCTTTTTCAAAGAAGTAGCAAGTATTCCAAGTCCTTGGCTTTTTGTCTACCCATTTTGTATTCCTACAAAAGTTTTAACTAAGTGAAGCTGTCTGGAAAGGGAACACTAATGTCACGTAATGAGAGAGGGAGTGATTCCACGGGTTAGTCTTGGAAGTAAATGAAATTTACTATTTCTCAGCTTTGACAGCTCCACTTTTAAGGAATGAGTGTATAATCATGGTGCCTGAGTTTAGAGGTCTGGATTTTCCTGTTGGTTTAGCATTTTACTAGGTAGGGCTGGGAGGTGGATCTTGGCTTTGCCCATCTTTCTATCTTCTTCTGCCTCGTACTGCATTGATCAGAAGATCTATAAATTATTATTACGATTTTTTAAATTGTTGACATACAAATCTATTATTGGCTTCTTTGAAAGTATTTTTAAGGGTATACTGTTAATTTTGTTTTTGATATTTAAAAACCATTTTAAAAAATTAAAACTCATATTCAATTTTATAATGAAAATATACTATTCACTTAATGGAAATGTTCTTTTCAGACAGGGGAGAAAATCTTCTATACTTATTAAAATAGTGGTCCCTATAAGAGAAGGCACCCTTGTAGATTTGTGCAAATATTTAATGGCTTCAGATTCTTTTGAAGGTGCAGACTAAAGATATTGGTAAATTGCATTATCATGTTTTATTTCAAAAACATTGAACTAAAAGCCAATTTTAGTTCTGTTTGTTACCTGGACCAAAAACCATGAGTTCAGAAGCTAAAAATAAAATGGAATAATCATGCTAATTTGGGCTATTATATGAAAATTGAATCTTTTTCTACCAATATAATAGTAGTTCTTTTTGTTTGTTTAACTACATAGAGGTAAGAAGAAGAAAACAATAAAATGCACCACAATCTCCAGTCAGAACTCCTGTGGTCATTTTTTTCTAATTCTGTGTTTGTAAGGTTAGAAAGTTTAAACAGGACAGAAAGGTGCAAAATGTAAATTCTCGCATCTCTAAAAGTAACCACCGTAAACAATTTCTTATGATTCCCTGTGTGAGTAAGAAGAAAAACACAGCCAAATATATCTAATTTTCCAAATAAATTTGATTTTGAAATATAACTGATCACACAAACACAGTTTTTCATCTTGCTTTTAAAATTTAATATGTCTTGCAGATTTTCCTCTGTCAGTACATGTAAATCTGACTTTTTTTTCTTAAGGTAGCTGCATATTATTCTTACGTGCTAATTTAACTAGTTCTCTGTGATGGGCACTTTGGTCTTTGGTTGTTTTGAGTTGTTTTGTTGTTATAATTGAACAGTATTCTTGTTATGTTATATATAGGTGAGCTTTTATGAGTAGACTCTTAGCAGTGGGATTGATGATGGTAAAAGGTATTAAAAATTTTGTTAGATGTTGTTTCCCCCACCTACCCAAGATACTGTGGATGAGCCTGTTTCCTCACACTCTTGCCCAAACTGACAGGTAGCTGACTTTTTTGTCTCTTCCAATCTGATGAGGAAAATGGCATCTCCTCGTTTAATTTGCATTTCTTTACTGAGGAATGAAGCAGAAAGTCGTTTTTTTAATTTTCCTGGTCATTTGTGTTGTTTTTTTAGTAAACTATATGTTAATATCCTTTGCCTCTTTTTCAGATTTTTTTCTTATCATATGAGTTCTTTAAAGAAGGGGGGAAAAGACGAAATCAGCCCTTTATATGCCTTATGTGTTACAGATATTTTTCCAGTGTTATTACTTTGTCTGCTTTGTTTCTGGAACCTTACTTAGTTTCTGATTTTTATGTAGTCAAACTTATCCTTAATGGCATCTGTAAATGTTGACCTTGTCAATGAGACTATCTACTACAATAGAATTTTTAGATTTGCCTGTAACTTTTGATGAAATTTACCATACAGTTTGAGATAGTTACTTACTAATACCAGAAAATATTGATGTCATATGTATAATATTATCATACTATATATGACAGTGTCTTTTTCTTTATGTAGATCAAGCTTCTGAAATTCAGGTGACAATGATGCTCACTGAAAGTTGTAAGCTACGAGGTCTTCATCACAGGTGAGAGGAGAAACCACCCAGCATTGTGTTAAGCATGGTAGCATTGTATGCTACATTTTTAAGAATGTTGTAATGTGCTGTTAATAGAAAGCATTTCTGGAATAGCTTAATTTGTTTTTTTCCTGAATATAAAAGTGAAATGCATGCTCATTGCACAAAATTTTAAAACACAGTAAAATATAAAGAAGAGTATGTAAGCCCACATCTGGATAATTATAGCTGAGCTTTCAGGAAAGAGTTTATATTTATGTGCATCTTTCCCTTTAAAAAGTAGGATAATGATATACATATGCTAAGAAATATTTGTTATGAAATGTTGAACATGTAGAGTACCAAAGAAAAGAATAATAAACACCAGTAAGCCCACCTCCTGAATACATTGGTGGTTAACATTTGCCATTTTTGCTGTGCATTGTTTATGTATCTATCATCTATTTAGGTAGATATAGATAGATATTTGCAAGTGTGGAAATATTTTAAACTAAATTGGATATCTTAGCACTTTCAATGCATTTCCAGCATGCATTTTCCAAAAAGTTGAGGACATTTTTCTATATAATCACAATACCATTATCTTTAACAAGGTTAACACACTTCTTGATATATGGCAAAACAATGTATCTAACTTTTCATGTAAGTAACTATAAATTCACATCCACATTTAAAAAGACTGCATAGTAGTTCATTGAATGGATGCACCACATTTTATTTAACCAGTCTCTTATCATTAGTTTGCAGTATGATTTTTAAAAATTACTTACAGTTCTGTATATGAAGAACTTTTTTAAAAAGCCTTATATCAGTCCTTTTCACAGAGCTATAATAAGAGATTCTATCTTCTGAGCCAAAAAGGGCGTAATTATAGTATCACAATGTGCAGTATTAATATTTGGGCAAGGTTTTTGTTGTTGTTGTTTTAAAGCACTATACAGAGTCAGCTTAATTTGTGTGCCTACTGAAAATTTGATCACATATGTTTAAAAAATGGAATGGTGACCATCATTGTTGGAAGATATTTATGGACTTCTGGAAAAAAAAGATAGAAAGTGATGTGTGCAAAAGACATTATGCATTGTAATTTCTGTGTACTTTGAGCAGTTACTTGAGTTCTGCCAAAAAATAAGATGACTATGCAGAGTTTTATTTTTGAATTTTATTTATACTTTGGTTCATAGTCAAAAGAATTTGAGAACCTAAAAAGAAGGCAGCTATAGTAAGATCAATAAAATGGTAATGAAAATGAAATTGAGTTTTTTGGCATTGTGATGGTGGAAAAGAAGACAAATAAGCCAACATTAAGGAGACAATTATTTTTACTGTGATTGAACATAAAACAACTCTTAGCTTCTGGGCAAGCAAGGCTGAAGGAAACAAAGTTTGATACATCTCAGTATTAGAATGGAAGGAAATGTACGTGTTTCTTAGGGAGAAAACTTTTTCTGGTTTCACATTCTGGGACAGATGTTATTAGCTTTATCATATACTTGGGACATTGATTAAAATAATGAACAGATGTACTTTTTAGTTTCATTGAAAATAAAAAAGCCAGAGACCTCTGAAAAAAATTGACCACACAGTAATGAGGGACTAAAGATGTCCTTTTGAAGGGTGAAAGTCATGTGATTTAAGAATGTTACCTTCCATTGACCTGATTCACTGATTCATTCCAAGAATAGAAGTCATTTGCAGAGGAATGGATAGATAACTGACCCTTTAGACTATATTTTTAAAAAAAAAAAAAAACCACACACATTTGTTTCCTCTGAGTAACAAAGCAAGAACTGGGTAATGATCAGTTGGGAATGTCCTTTTTGACAGTGTTCGGAGTACTTGATTTATTATGCTGACCCTAGCGGGAAGAACCAGAGTGTTTAATACTAGTATGTAATGTTAACCTAGTACTTAGGTACTTAGCTAGTATTCTTACCTTGATGAAAGGTCTGTACCACATCAGCACAGAAGTGGGTGGCAGGGATATAGACAAAGCCAGGATTTTCTCAAGAAGCAGTTTTATATCCACAGTAGCCCAAAGGTGCTTTGGCTGAAAAATGTTCAGAGCAAGCATTTGCAGCATTTTCTCAGGCAGCTTTAAGCTATAGGATTTTCCAGCATCCAACTAGGATGAATTAGTAGCCCCAGGATACACTTAGGTGGTGGAATGGGATGACTTATACTGAATTAGGGTTGTTACTGTACGTTCAGTGATTAGGGAATGTCTTCTAAAGGCAAGTTATGGTTTGATCCTGGTTAATTGTTCTTCCTCATCATAAAGTGATACCAGGACTCCTGGTTTTTAATGAGCAAAACACATTGTCAATATGTAGAAAGTATATGGTTCTTTCTACTCACTGTAGCAATTTATTTCATTTTTAAGGGGACTAGGGCCTATGACACATTTCTTTTGACCCCTGATGTCTAGACTGTTCATGGCTCTGTGTATGCATACGTTCTCATTCATTAAGTGCCCATTTTGCACTTGGAACACTGCTAGACATGAGGGTTAAAAATGAAATAATGGGCTTACCTGGTGGCGCAGGGGTTGGGAGTCCGCCTGCTGATGCAGGGGACACGGATTTGTGCCCCGGTCCGGAAAGATCCCACATGCCGCGGAGCGGCTGGTCCTGTGACCCATGGCCGTTGAGCCTGAGCGTCCGGAGCCTGTGCTCCGCAACGGGAGAGGCCACAACAGTGAGAGGCGCGCGTACCTCAAAAAAAATTAAAAAAGAAATAATGATCTTCAGTGATCATATTATAGAATTTATCAAGCAAACTCAATACACTCAGCAAGAAATGACATCTAGTTTCTGATTTTACCTTTTTTAAAAAACTAGTTTTGGTATGTAATTCATCATGTTTACTTCATGTTTTAACATTCCATGATTAAGAGTTTTAAAGTGTTGAAATATTTTAAAGCATCTTGAAATTCTTTCTTTTCATTCCTTTTTCCACTGGAATTTTTGAGAATAATTTTTATTATAAGTTAAAATAGCTGTATAAATAAAAGATAGCTGTTGATCTTTTTAAATTCCATCAGACATGCTTTATAAAAAGTACTCAAGCTATTTCTGCTTGTAGTTTGACTCTCCACTGGCCCAAGGGTGCCTGATGATGGGCACTTTGCTGAATGCCTCATGGCTCTCACTCTGCAGGCACGCTTGGCAAGACTGAGAACTGGACCTGTTCTTGCCTCAAGTCCCTGCAAAACCTGCCTTTCCTCTATAGCACCTGCTTCTGCCTCATCCACTCTTCTTATGGATCCCATATCTTCCTCTTTATCTTCCTTTCCTTTATAAACTGGGCAGAATGAAGAGCAGCCATTTATTCCTTGAAACATTTTCATGCAGCTTGTTACTTCTCCCGGAGGGCTTTTAATCCTCTGGTGATAGAATAAGTGATTTGATCTCATCCAGCAAACTTCCTGTGTTTGGGTCAGATTCCTTTAACTTTGCTCAGTGAATTTCAGTCATGAGGAAAGGTGCAGAGAAATAATTTTGGGAGGGTTAAAGAGATTGGGCAGCTCTTCATATCACTCCTGAAATCATGGTAGGTTCAGTTAAACCTGAGTGCACACCTGCTGTAGTCATTTTTTCCCACTTTTATTGAGAAATAATTGATATACCTCACTGTATAAGTTTAAAACATACAGCATGATGGTTTGATTTACATATATTGTGAAATGATTACCATAGTAGGTTCAGCTAACGTCCATGTTCTCATATAGATACAATAAAAGGGAAAGAAAGAAGAAAGAAAATTTTCTCCTTGTGATGAGAGCTCTTAGGATTTATTTACTCTCCTACCCACTGTCCTGTATATCACACAGCAGTGTTAGCTATAGTCGTCAGGTTGTACAGTACATCCCTAGTACTTATTTATAATTGGAATTTTGTACCTTTGACTGCCTTCCTCCAGTTCCCCCTCCCTCCATCCTCCTGCTGTAATCATTTTAGTATGTGTGGGTCTTGGTGTGAAAAGAGGCTCTGTCTTGCTCCCCTGGGAGGGAATGTCCAGTGATCCAGTGGAAAACACAAGGTTTTTATAATCAGATGAAGATTTGAATTTTTTCCACTATGTGCTGGCTGTTTGTCCTTGGCAAATTACCTCACCCCTTACCACCTTCATGGATTCCCTCGCCTGTAAAGTGGGACTAATCATCACTGCCACTCTTGGGCTGTAAGGCAAGCAGAAGCCTTACAGAGAAGTTGCCGCATACAGGTTTACTGATCTCTGAGTCCTCATTTTCCCAGCTCCTCAGAGTCAGTGCTTTCCCTGTTAGTAACTCCTGCACAGCAGGAGGGGGGCCCCACAGCTTTCACTTCTGCACTGTTAGGCCAGAATCGTGTGACTGTGGTTTTAAAAGAGATACATACTCAATTGAGACAATTTAGGAAATACAGAAAAGCAAAGTAGAAATGATCTAAAGTCTCGCAACTCAAAAACAACAACTCTTGGCATACTTCTGTGCAGAGTTGTATTTGCCCCCTTCCTTGTAATTATCCTGCAAGCATATGTGAATTTTGTATCTTGCTTTCCTATAAGTAAGTTTTTACTCATATTCTTGTAACATCCCTTTGTGACTATTTAATTGTTATATACTATCCTATTATTTGGCTGTACTTCCTTACTTTTGGACAGTCTTGTTGTTTGCAGCTTTTACTATTAATACTGCATTAACTATCCTTGTTCATATAGCTTTCATATGTTTAATAATATTTCCTTATTAATATCCTTAGAGGCAGAATTTTCCAAGTTAAGGAGGAGGAATGTTTTTCAGCTTGTTGTTTGGTGTTACTTACCAAATATTTATTAAATGCTTATTTCTGTGGCACAGAATACAAAGCATTGGGTGTAAAAAAGGAGTTCACTTTAGTTTTTGCCATCTAGGAATTTTCAGCTTAGTGGGGGAAATGAGGTAATTATGTAAAAAGTTACATAGCCTTGGGAAAAATTAACAGTTATTTCCAGGTACCGATGGAAGAGGTGTCATTAGGCAATAGGATGAAAGTATGTGTGCCATGGAGAATTTAAAAGGAACAAGATTTTTTTTTTACTGCATGCTTGGCCTTATTTGTATATCACAGCAACATTGTATGGCTGGTGGGATCCCCATGTTAGAGGTATGGAAACTAAGGCCAAGAGAGATGGTCACACAGACCGTAAATGGTAAATTTAGGATTTAGAAATCCCATGTGACCTGCTAAGAACTTCTTGGCTTTTTGTGACAGTTTCATGCTCTTGATTATCATATTCTTTTCTGCAGACTTGCGTTGGGGCCCTTTTTTTTTCTTTTTTAAGTGTGATATTGAACCAAATGGGCTGTTATCATATGCTCATGATCAACTCATTATTTAGGTCCCTTTGATTACCCTTTAGAGTAGAGATTTAGTGTGGCTAGAGTGTGTCTTAAGAGAATCTAGTCCACAGGAAACAATTTCTGAGTTTATAATTTTTCCCTATCAAGAAAGTGGGTATGTGGAAAACATTAAAGTCCAGTCTAAAAGAGCATTTATAATTTTACGTTTTTAATGGTTATATGTTTTTAAGTAAGTTTGAGATTTTCTTGTTTTGTTTTAGGTTATCTTTATTTTATTACTTTTTGTTAAAAATAACCCCCTGAAGTTTCAGATTTCACTTGTGTTTCTCCTGATTTTTTATTATTTTATAGAAATCTTCTTCCTATTACCCATGTCTGTATAGAAGAAGGAGAAAAGCCTATGGTGATATTGCCTTACATGAATTGGGGGAATCTTAAATTGTTTTTACGGCAGTGCAAATTAGTAGAGGCCAATAATCCACAGGTGAGAAATATTTGCCCACATACCAATTATTTACCAGTAGCTTCTAATATCTTTGAAGGTAGATGTTAACATTCCTATATATAAACTGTTTAGAAGTCTGTAAAAAGAAACTCAAGGTTGAACCAGAAGATATTGCTAACCTGTTGATTTAGAGAGAGATGGTTTGTGATTCCTGTCTTGAGGCTTACACTCTGCTGATGCTGAAGGTTTTCCGTGTATAACCATTGTGTATTATTCATAATCACCTCAAACCCTCTGTGACACCATCTCAGTCATTTTCCTCATAACTCTTTGAAGGTACTTGTACTAGTTCTCCCTTCTAGGAATGGAAATAGACCTTACAGAGCCATTTGGTCCATGTTGTACAAAAAAAAAAAAGCTGGTGGTAGCTGGAGGTGTAGATTGTCGGTGATAATTTGGTAGCCAGGGTTTCCAGCAAGTGGTTGGCAGCCATAGCCCACCAGCATCACCTGGAGAAGAATTTCATTCCTCAACCTACAGTCCTGGCACATTAGCTCTAGAGGAGCACATCAGAGAGAGCTATAAACAAGCATTAGTTTGAAAATGGTCCCCGGGGGATAACCTCCTAATAAAAGCTTAATATTGTAAAAGAAAAGAACAAGTTATTGAATAATAAACATTTGAAATATTACCCTTAGAATTCAGCATTCATTGAACAGATGTTTATTTAGCTGCTACTGTATATGCTGGATGTTGGGGAGATACACCTAACAGATGAGAGTGAAGTAAATGGTAAATTACGGTACAGAATGATAAGGACTGTAGTAGGTATAAGTATAGGAAGCTATGGGAACATGTTCTTGGTCAAGAAGTAGCTTTTTAAAACTTAGTGTGTAGGTGTATTTTGGGATGGAGTAAGATTGTGGAATAAAATAACTACCATCAAAGTTTTTGTGCTAACTGCAGACATTGTCATTTTCTGTTACCACAGGCAATTTCTCAACAAGACCTGGTCCACATGGCTATTCAGATTGCCTGTGGAATGAGCTATCTGGCCAGAAGGGAAGTCATCCACAAAGACCTAGCTGCTAGGAACTGTGTGTAGGTGCCATGAGCTTGTCACTGTCATTTGATATTTAGTGTTCCCTGAATTTGGGTTCTCTCCAGGAGTCACAGTGGGAACTGTGTTGTATTTATGAGTGATTGTGGTCCATATTTTTTCAGTATTCCATTGTATTTGATGTTCATATCTACTTTTCAGCATTGATGACACACTTCAAGTTAAGATCACAGACAATGCCCTCTCCAGAGACTTGTTCCCTATGGACTATCATTGTCTAGGAGACAACGAAAACAGGCCGGTTCGGTGGATGGCTCTTGAAAGTCTGGTTAATAATGAATTCTCCAGTGCTAGTGATGTGGTAAGTACTGGGACCCCCAGATATCAGCGGAATGGAGGAGGCTCCAAATGCTTTTAAAACGTTTTTCAATTTTTTTAATCTGATAACTGTTCCCCGAAGTTTTTTATTCAGAAAGCAAGTATAGTTAGTTTTCTGTCAGCTAGTTTGTGACCCAAACCATGGCCCATCACTGTGTGTAATCTCATTTCATCCTCATGATAACCTGTGAAGGGGCTATTAACACTATGAGATAGGTAGACACTATCCCAGTTTTAAAGGTGATGATATTGAAGTTAGGTTTTTGTTTTTGTTTTTTTTTGCAGTACACGGGCCTCTCACTGTTGTGGCCTCTCCCGTTGCGGAGCACAGGCTCCAGATGCGCAGGCTCAGCGGCCATGGGTCACGGGCCCAGCCGCTCTGCAGCATGTGGGATCTTCCCGGACCGGGGCACGAACCCGTGTCCCGTGCATAGGCAGGCGGACTCTCAACCACTGCGCCGCCAGGGAAGCCCTGAAGTTAGGTTTTTTCAAGTCTCAGAATGACCAGGTGGCTGTCAGATAGTAGAGATTTATTGTTTTCTTTTTTTCAAACGACCTCTTCCAAGTTTTATGGCCTGTGTAACTTACAGTTCCCCAGATGTCACTCTCTTCCTTTTTGTCAGTTTCTGGGTGGTTCTGTCTATTCAAGCAGATCATATAGTGGGATCCTTTCAACTTAGTGATGTATAGTTTCAGAAGCCACAGTTACTTGCGTGTATTTTGTAGGCATTTTAATTGTTTTTAATTTCTGCCACTGTTTAGTTTGATTTGGAAAATTAATTTATTTCCCTATCTCTTGCTTAATGCACTTTATTATTATAGCTGAATATTTAGAGATTAGGTAAAACTTCTGCTTATAAGGTCCCCCTGTATCACTCAATATCTGTTAGTGTTACATGTAAAATTTTATAGAGTAATTTGCTTCAAAGTTTCAGCTATAAAAATTGGGCTTACCATATCATTATATCTTGTGTCTCAGTGATATATTTTATTTATAATATAGGGTTTCCCTTTTACTAAGTTTGTGTGGGTTAAGGACTACTCTTTTAATACACAATTTCCCTCAGTATATTAGTGTCCTGTGGCTGCTGTAACAGATTGCAGCAACCTTGGTGGTAAAACAGCAGAGGCTTATTCTCTCACAGTTGAATTCTGGAAGCCGCGTGTTTGAAATCAGGGTGTAGGCAGGGCCGTGCTCCCTCCAGAGACCTTAAGGGAGAAACCATCCTTGCCTCTCCCAGCTTCTGGTGGCTCTTGGCACTCCTTGGCTTGTGGCTGCATCTCTGCTCCATGTTCATACCACCTTATCCTCCATGTGTCTGTCTCTCGAAACTCCCTCTACCTCTCTCTTACAGTGATACATATGATTGCATTTAGGATTTATCTCATAATCCAGGGTATGTTTCTACTCTCAAGGTCCTTAACTTAATCACATCTTTTGTCATATAAGGTAATATCTATAGGTTTCGGGGATTAGAATGTGGACATATGTTTGGGGCCACCATTCAATCCACTATACTCAGTAATTGAAATTACCTAAGATTTCCTTATTGAAAAACGAATCTTCCAATTTAAAATCCTTGAAATGATTTGTTAAGGGAGGAACCCTCTCTTGTTATTATAGTCTTTTTTTTTTTTTTTTTTTGCGGTACGCGGGCCTCTCACTGTTGTGGCCTCTCCCGTTGTGGAGCAACAGTCTCTGGACGTGCAGGCTCAGCGGCCATGGCCCACGGGTGCAGCCGCTCCGCGGCATGTGGGATCCTCCCGGACTGGGGCACGAACCTGTGTCCCCTGCATCGGCAGGCGGACTCTCAACCACTGTGCCACCAGGGAAGCCCTATAGTCTTTTAATTTAATTTTTTCTTTCTTTTTCAGGAGCTAGGTTAGCTATTTGATATATTGTGCCTTTCTGCATACCACGTGTTTTGATGAAATGTGCTCACTTGATGTGAATGAGCAAGTTACATATATAGTTTTTAACCTTTTTTCCTGTAAATGAAGGTCTTTCGTTATGCATATCTTCAAAATACTTCGTTTTAACTTAATTTAAAATCAACTACTCTCTGAAAAGAAAAAAAAAAGCTTATCTGACACTTGTGAGATGGGCAGAATAGATATGAGTGATGATGCGAAGGATGTTTTCTGTTTCATAGAGCAGCTGCAAAAGTTAATAGTGGGTGGAAACTTTGTTGCCACAGTCTTTCCCAGCCAGAGTCATGGGGCCTTTTGGAGAATGGGTGGAGGTGGGAGGAATAAATCCTGATTCTTAGACACAGAGCCCTGAGGGTTCAGCTTGTGTAGCAGTGGGAAACTAGGCCTAGTCTGTTCTTCCAGAGCTGTGATAATAAAATAAAACTTCTCTAACATTAATGTCAAGAAGTTAAAATTCCAAGTAAAGCAATACAAATACGCCAAGCAACTTACATAGTTCTCATAGTTATCTAAAGAGAACCTGGACTTCTTTTTGGGGGAAGGAGGGGTTGCTTTTTTTGTTTTTGATTTTTATTTTTCTCAAATGATGTTTAAAAAAAAGGAAAGCAGAGCTTGATTTAGGCTAGCAAACAGCTGCTGTATTGAATGACAGTAAGGACCAGTTATACTCAGGTGCTTGTTTTTCAGGTTGCCAAATCTTTATTCAGAAGTTCTGAATTGTAGGTGGGATTCTTTACCAGTTTCTACATTAAGCAAAGCCGTTTTCATGGGGAAAAAAATTGAGTTTAACTTTGGTTTTAGAACATAGTTCAAAAGCATAATATCAGTTGAATTAGAGCTACATGGTTTTCAAATCCACCCCTTTAGTAGAAAAGCCTGCATCTGACATATTTGAATGCAGAAAAGTAAAAGAAACTTTCCTCACATCTTCTTTGAAAATATCATTCCATATTTGATTTAAAAGTTTAATTCACTCATCTCTTTGGGATGTTAATATTCTTTTTAATGGTTGATTTTAAAATTTTATGGTTTTATTACTCATGGAAATATAGCATAGTTGCCTTAACAGAAATGAGGTGGCAGTTGTGGTGAACCCAAAACTAGTCTAACGGGTAGGAAATAGAAGATGTTTCTTAGATGGCAGTCTATAATACAAAGATGTCATGTAAATTCAAGGAGATTGGGAACTGTTTGATTATTCTCTTAGAAAAAGGAATTGATAAGTAATATTTCAGAGGGGTGTGCAAGATGGCCAGTAGTAGTTAGCTTGCACAGTGGAAGCCCCCAAAATATGCATGCTTAATTTAATGTATTTGCTTATTTCTATGTAAGTATTCCATTGTATATTTAAGCAGTAATAGGAAATTTTTTTAGGAATTATTTTTTATAACACGTATGATCGCATATTTCACAGGAACTCCAGAGTGAAAATTAGATGATACACTTCAACTAATGAGACTATAGTTAATAATACTTTTCTAAGCAATGTGATCTGCATCTCTTCAGCTGGGTACACTGTGCTGTATTAGCTGGTAAATTCCATATAGAGGATATATGGCTTGGTTAAGCAAATATTTCAAAATCATACTTAGAATTAGTTATTCTTACAATTATGATATTTTACAAATTTTGCAACAGTTCACATATTTTGTGTAAGAACTTGCCTTAACAGGAGAATTAGTTTAAAATCATCACCACTTTTAGCATGTCTTGGCATAAACTTACTTGAAATGTCTGTGTGACCCAAGTTCTTCTGAGCTGTACTTAGAATGTGATGGTGAGAATACCCACATTGATTTACGTTTAGCATGGTCAACTCCTAAAATGTTCAGATTTTTCTTCTTTAGATTCTTATAAATTCATTTTCTTTAAAATGTATTTTTCCCCTAAATATCTTTTGCCTTGGATAATTGAGATTGAAAGGAATGGGAATACTGTTCTGTTTCCTATGACTGTGATGGGGCTATTTAGTGTAAAAATCCTGCCTTTCTGTTTTGTGGAATTGAGTATTTTTTGAATTCTTATGTTGAAGCACACATGTTAAATTGCTTTTTAACATTTGTATTGAATTGTGTATACATAATCGTTATGCTGTGCTTCCACTTTTCCTTTATGGATTAAATTGGGGTTGTAAAAAGCTACATTTAATATTGTACTTTCGGGCTGTAAACTTCATTCAGAGTCAAATGCAAAATAAGTAATGTAACCCCATTCCCCCCAGAATATCTACACATGTAAAATACATATTTTAGCTATTAATGTAGCATCTAACAAATGATATTACTGCCTTGGAGGGAAATTTTCTCTGCCCTTAAAAGACCCTTAACATTTTTGCATTCCTTTATAGTTAAAAATTCTCCCTGATTTATTTGGAAATACATTAATGTTTTCTGTCTTAAAAATAATACATTGCATTTCTGGGTTGTGTTTTAACAGTTTTTACTGGAAGGATTCAATATTTTACTATGTCAAGATTGTTATAATGTTAATATCAGCTTTTAACTGTTGAACTTAGGAAATATGCACAACCAGATTTGACTAGTTATAAATCTCTAATATTATTCTAAGATATGACATCATCATAGCCATTATTAAGAATTTCTGGATATTGTTTTTATTCTGCTTTCATCAGATATGGTACTGCCATAGATCTTTTTTGGTGACTTTCTTTTCCTTTATTTGAAAATAGATTTCTTGATTTATGTCTTCTTTGAATTATTTAGCTAGTTATAGTAGCTAACATAATTCTGTAAGAGGCTACCTTCTATTAAGAGACTGAATGCAATCAGGAATACACAATTAGGAGTTTTTTCTTGGTGGTTTTCTTGCCTTTATGGTATTACATTGTATTTACAAAGCATTTTCTTGGGACAAAAACAAGTCAAGGAAATGACTTCCATGTTAGTCTTATCAGTGTGGTTTATGGCAATGAGGAGATCCTTTAAGGTATTCAAACAGTTTTTAGGGTGCATGGAATATGAAAGTGTGTTCCTTGACATTTCTTTTGTGAACATTAGAGATTATCTCCAGAAGAAGGAGAGAAATCTGTAGTTATGCAGATACTCTGTTTGCTGCAGAGTGCTTCTTCTTGCTCCTTTTTGCCCAGTGCCATGGAAAGTCACTGCCACAACCCTGAAAAGACTTGTGCAGGAGAAACTCACATTCATAATATGCCCATGAAGAGTGGTCTTCTGAACTACTGTGGTATCAGAGAGAGCTATAGTTTTCAGAGAATGCTTATTATTTTTAAAAGAATAGAAAACTTTCTATTTTATTCCATTTCTTCATTATTAATTTTAGAATAATACTTAGAGTCCCATTATTTAATTTGTTTCCACTATGGTTGCACATTTTACACATCAACAGTCTTAGACTTACTATTTAAATATTCATGTTAAGATGAATTGATTAAAAGACATTAGAAAAAAGCTGGAGAGGTGAAAAAATCATTCAGACATTACTTTAGGAAATAAAGATTTAAAGTTTAATTTTATTAACATTAAGAAAATATTGTTTAGTTTTATGAAATAGTCCTAATATTTCCTGGGAATGCGGAATAAATGGATTTACTTTAGGAACAGTTAATATATTTTCAGAGTGAACAGTTCCTGTCTTGTGATCAAGTAGTTGCACTCAATTTATTTTCTGTATTTGGCTCTCCTTGAGAATAGATATTTTCCTTAAGAGATCTTGTGAACGTACCCTTCCTTTCCTTTCCTGCCTCGTCCTTATCATTGTATTTAATATCCCCTTCAAATAGCCCCAGTGTTCTGATAGAGCAATGTCTAAGCATCTGATACAGTGGAGGAAAGTACCATATATAGCAGATATGTGTGATGGCTTGGTAGGCGTCCAATATTAGATCCTATGACAGATTTGGTCTCTTTTCGGTCACGTAGGACACTCTGTGCCTAAAGTTTGCGGATTTTTGAAGTTGAGTTAGCAGACATGTACTAAATTTGATACCTGATGCAGTCAAAATGCACTTTCTATATAGTCATTGTACACTTGGGTACATTTGTTTAGCTGGAATAGAAAAGTATTAGCCACAGTGATAAGTATAAAGGATTATTAAGATTTTTAGGTGATAGTTTACACTGAAGAATTGTTAAAAAGAACTCTTTAAAGGTCACTTGTGTGAATTTATTAATTGCATCCTGGCCCCTGGCCCTTGCCTCCACTCAGTGTGCCAGAGACCTGGCCCACCACTGTGCATCCAGTAAAGCTTTTTTAAAGTAGCATAATTCTATAGATACATATTTCCACTGTGGTTATTGGAAAGGCCTGGAAAATATGTATCTGAAAAATTAAAATTCGTAGAATAGTATAGCTTCAAAAATTGGATATTCAGAAAGGGGTATATACTAATAGAGCCTGTACCTCGAGTACGGCATAGTGTTAGTTTTGGAAACTTGTGAAAATTGTTTAGTTAATGAAAGTCGATTAAACTCAAGCTTCCACTGCTTGGAATGTTACTCCATGATATTTTGATCTTCATAGTGAACTCTTAATTAAAGGAATTGGTAAAGAGAAATCCAAACTCCTTCGCCTTGGTTTTCAGAACTTCTGTTCCTTGTCTTCTTGTTTCAGTTTTATATTTTCTACTGTACGTTTCCTTACATTCTGCATTTAAGCCAATCCGAAATTCCTGCTGAGTCCAAACTCACCAGGTGCTTCTGTGCCATTTAATTTGATCATCTTTGGATCCCAGAGAATTGTATCTACTTAATGACACCCATAAAGAATTCTTTATCTACCTAATAATGGCACCTATCACACACTGCCTTATATTTTCTGGCACAAGTCATTTTTCCCAGAACAGGCAGTGGAGAACTCTGACTTAATTATTTTCCTTTAGAAGGTTTTCCATATTTACAGAATTAAAGTCGTGTGTGTGTTTGTGTGTGTGTGTGTGTGTGTGTGTGTGCATAGCAGTGTTAATCTTATCCTTAGAGAGCTGTGTACTTGACTATGTAAAAGAATCTTGGAGGGCCTCACACTGTCCTCTTCTCCCCTCTGTTTCCATGTTGAATCCTCATTTTTCTCCTTGTCTCACTCTTACAGACTTCAATTCAGAGATCCCATGTGTTCTTTTGACTACAGTTGTTATTTATGAGTAAATGATTTATTAATTGACATTTGTGGCCTAAGGTCTCCCTCTTAAGTATTAGATATATTGCATAGATACCTACTCTGCTTTTGTGCCCAGGGCCCATGTTTCTGAAAACGTAAGTGCAATCTTTGCACTGTAAAGATGCAACACAATTGAGGACTACAGGTAGACTGTCTGGTTTGAGGGGAAAACATGATTGATTTGCTATGGGGCATGTTAAGTTCAGGATACTGATGGGTGGAATGTAGGTCTGGAATTCTGGACAGACATAGAAGCAGGATATTAGAAATTGTACATCAGCTTCGTAAAAGTGTGTGATAGAATAAACAAGAGAGTTTGTTGATCTCAGAGGTGGCGAATATAAAGAGAGAAGAAAGCCAAGAGAAAATGTAGGGAATATTTACTTTAGTTAGTGAGAAAGGAAAGATGAACAATGAATAAAACAGAAAGGTAAGAAGAGAATCCAGAGAATGCTGTGTCTTAGAAACCAAGGAAGGAAATAGTTTCAAGGAGAGTCTAGTCTCTAAACATATCTGCAGTAGTCAGAAAGAATGAGAAAATCTTTGAGGGCTTTTGAACAGGCAGGTTTAGTAAATCATTAAAGATGGATATGATTGTTAAGGGCTCTGTGGGAGGTGAGAAAGTGGAGACAATAAATAGATTACACTTTGAAGAAGTTTAGCTATGAAAAGGAGTGGAAGGATTGTAGCTTGATGGGTTGGCAGGATCAAGAGAGGTTTTATTGTGTTAATGTTGTGTTTTATTTTACTGGGTTTGTTTGGTGTGACTTTTAGGCAGGGAAGCAATGGGGAGAAAGAGATGGACTTGTGATTATTGGAGGGGAGGTCCAAGAGATGATAGGTGAACGGGCTCAGAAGCCCACGTAAAGGTATAGTTTGGCATAGGAGGAGGTATACCTCTTGTCTGAGATGGGAATAAAGCAAGAGATGGGAGAGAGAAGGTACAGAAAATTCTTGAAGAAGGATCTCTCATTGACCTGTGGGACAACCTCAGTTGCTGAATATAGTTGTAATCGGGGTCCACAAAAGCATGCATTGGAGATGCGGGGCAGTGGGGGACTAAAAGAATAATGAAGAAATAACTGAAATGTTTCCAAATTTGATTAAAACTATAAATCCACAGATCTAAGAGCTCAACAAACCCCAAACAAAATAAGCACGAAGAAACTAATGCGTTACACATTATAATCAAATTGCGCAAAACTAGCGATAAAGAGAAAATCTTAAAAGCAGCCATAAAAAAAAGAATGTTAATATACAGAAGAACCAGGAAAATTTCTCACTGGAAGCCATGCAAGGGAGAAGACAGTGAAGCAACATCTTTAAACATCTTTAACATCTACTGTAAGAAAAAACGTATGTAGAATTTTATATCCAGATAAAATATCTTTCAAAAACTGAAGGGGAAATAAAGACTTTTCCAGAAATAGAAAAGCTGAAAGAATTCATAACTAGCAGATGCACACTATAAGAAATGTTAAAGGAAGTCCTTTAGGAACCAACCAGATGGAAATATGGGTCTGGCGAAGGAACAGAGAATACCAGAAATGGTAACTGCATGGGTAAATGTATACAGTTTTTTTTTTTCTCATTACTTAAATCCTTTAAAAAGATAATTGAACATATTTTTATGCGCCTTGTGTAGTAATTGGTAAAATAGACAAAATCAGTAAGGATATAGATTTCAATGACAGTACCAACCAACTTGATCTAGTTAACAGTTATAGAACACACCATTCAACAACAGCAGAACGCATATCTGCAGGTTCACATGGAATATTTACTAAGGTAGACCACATTCTGGATCATGATCAAGTCAATAAATTTAAAAGGATTTAATTCACACAAAGTAGGGTTTTGTGAACACAATGGAATTAAATTAGAAATCAAAAATAGGAATCTAGGACTTCCCTGCTGGCATAGTGGTTAAGAATCCGCCTGCCAATGCAGGGGACACAGGTTCAATCCCTGGTCCGGAAAGATCCCACATGCCACGGAGCAACTAAGCCTGTGTGCCACAACTACTGAGCCTGTGCTCTAGAGCCCATGAGCCACAACTACTGAAGCCCGTGCTCTGCAACAAGAGAAGCCACCACAGCGAGAAGTCCGCGCACCGCAATGAAGAGTAGCCCCCACTCACCACAACTAGAGAAAGCCCGCGAGCAGCAACAAAGACCCAATGCACTCAAAAATAAAAATAAAACAACAGCAACAAAAAGGAATCTAGAAAATCCTCAAATATTTAGAAACTAAATAATACACATTCAAGTAACCCATGTGTCAAGGAAGTAACCAAAAGGGAAATTTTAAAGTACTTAGATTTGAATGAAAGTAAAGACACATTTCAAAATTTGGGGGATGCTGCTCAAGGGCGACATGTATACTATTAAACATCAATATTAGAAAAGAAGAAAAGTCTCAAATTAGTGACCTTAGTTTTCACCTTAAGAAACTAGAAGAGCAGTTTAACTCCCAAGTAAGTAGGTGAAAGGAAATAATAAAGATTAGATGGAAGTCAGTGAAATATGAAACAGAAAAACAGTAGACAAAAATCAAGTGAAACCAATGCTTAACTCTGAGAATATCATTAATGATGACTCTTTTGCCAGACTAATCAGGAAAAAAAGAAGTTGCAAATTAACGATATAACGAATGAGAGAGATGATATCATTAAAGATTCTCACAGGTATTAATAGTAAGAGAATATTATGAACTTTTTCCCAGTAAATTTAAACACAGATGAAATGAACAAATTCTTTGGAAGATAAGAATTTTCAGAGCTCAAGGAGTAGATAATCTGAATAGCCATATAAAAATTGAATTTTTGGTTTTTTTGGCCTTGCTGCGTGGCTTGTGGGATCTTAGTTACCCAACCAGGGATTAAAGCCAGGCCCTCAGCAGTGAGAGTGTGGAGTCCTAACCACTGGACTGCCAGGTAATTCCCCCAAAATTTAATATTTAGTTAAAAACCTGTCCCAAAAGAAAATTTTAGGTCTAGATTAAACTCTAGGGCACTGCCGAATGCCTTCAAACTTTTAAGGAAGAAATAATAAAAATTCTATACAATTTCAGAAAGTTGAGGAGAGAATACTTTCTAACTCATTCTGTGAAGTCAACATTACCTTGAAACTGATCTACAGATCATTGTCACTCATGATCACAGATGCAAAAATTAAACAGAAGTTTAGAACACATGAATGTATTTAAAAATAATATTATGACCACATAGGCTTTATCCCAAGAATACAAGCTTTTTCAATCATTTGAAAAATCAAGCAGTGCAGTTTACTGTATTAACATATTAAAAAAGAAAAACCATATGATCATCTCAGTAGATGCAGAAAAAGTATTAGAAAAAAATCCAAAATTCATTTCTAGTAAAAATTCCTAGCAGTCTGATAAAGGGCATCTACAAAAACAAAACCCTATAGCTGTTATCATACTTAATGCTAAAAGGCTGAATTCTTTTTACCTAATAACAGTAACAAGACAAGGGCACCCACTCTCATCAGTATTGTTCTCAAGGTTCTAGCCAGTGCACTAAGGCAAGAAAAGGAAATAAAAGGTAAGAAAATATTGCATAGGAAAAAGTAACTCTTTATTTGTGGGCAACTTGATCGTCTATGAAGAAAATCCAATGTGATATACAAAATAGCTACTAGAACTAATGAGTTTAGAAAGATTACAGGATATAAGATCAATTTACAAAAGTAAGTTGTATTTCTACATACTAATAAAAATCAGAAATTAAAGTTTTTTAAAAACATAAAAGCATCATAAAATATGAAATTCTTAGGAATAAATATGAAAGACCTATATGATGAAAACGCTATGAAACACTGTTGAGAGAAATTAAAGTCCTACGTAAGTGGAGTGGTGTATCTTGTTTGTTGGCCAGAAAACTCAATATTGAGATGTTAGTTCTCTCCAAGTTGACCTATAGATTCAACACATTTCCGAAGAAAATCTTTGCAGGCTTTTTTTTTTTTTTTAACATCTTTATTGGGGTATAATTGCTTTACAATGGTGTGTTAGTTTCTGCTTTATAAATTTGCAGGCTTTTAATTTTTTTTTTTTTTTTTTTTGTAGAAGTTGACAGATTGATAAAATTGATATGGAAAGGCAAAGAACCATAGCCAAAACAGCTTTGAAAAAAGAAAGTTACGGGTCTGATTTCAAATTACAGTAATCAAGACAGTTGTGGTATTGGGATTAAGGTAGATAGGTAGATCAGTGGAACAGAATAGAGTATGTAAAATTTGGCCCACATATGTATGGACAACTAATTTGCAACAAAAGTGCAAAGGCAAGTCAATGGAGAAAGGATTCTCTTTTAAACAAATGGTCCTGGAGCAACTGGATATCCAGCTACAAAACAAATGAACTTCAATTTATACCTTGCTCCATGTACAAAAATTAACTCAAAATAAGTCACAGACCTAAGTGCACGACCTAAAACTATAAAACTTCTAGAAGACAATAATAGAAGAAAATCTTTGGAGCTTTGCCTTAAGCAAAGATTTCTTAGACAAGACACCAACTCAAGATCTGTAAAAGAACAAATTAGACTTTATCAAAATTTGAAGCTTGTACTTTTTGAAGTAGTGTTAAGAGAATGAGAAGACAAGTCACACTCAGAGGATATATTTGCAAGTCATATATCTGGTAAAGGATATATTTGCAGAATATATAAAGAACTCTAAAAATTCAGTACAGGTATTCCCCACTTTTCAAAAGTTTGCTTTATGCCACTTCACTTTTACAAAAGACCTATGTTAGTACCTGTTTTCACAAACCAAGAGAAATCGAAAGAAGCTTTTTGGTTTTACAAAAAAGAAGGTGAAAAGCAAAAATAGCATTCAAGTGTTTGTTTTGTAGCAGCCATTATAGAGGCATCTTGCACCCCAGGCAGTGAGAGTGGCCCCACCAAGCTCCTTCCCCAGACACTACACTCAGCATCTCAGCATCAAGCCACCATGGCTTTGAACTGTGCTTCTGAGCATCTGTGATTTATCTCGATTTATATTGTGCATGTGTTAGTAAGATGTGTTCTAAAGTAATTGCTGCCTCACTTTATGGCATTTCTGTTTACAAAAGGTTTCATAGGAATGCTCTACTTTCAGATAGCAGGGGAAACCTTTAATAAAAAAGCAACCCAATATAAAAATGGGCAAAATATTTCAACAGACACTTCACCAGTGAAGATATGTAAATGGAAAATAAGCACATGAAAATATGATTAACATCATTAATCATTAGGAAAACGCAAACTAAAACCACAACAAAATACCATTCCCCACCCATTACTATGGCTAAAATTGAAGACTGAAGTCTTTGCAAGGATATGGAAGAACGGTAGCTCTCTTATACTGCTGATGGTAATGTAATATGGTACATACACTTCAGAAAACAGTTTTGCAGTTTCTTTCTTTTAAGTATGAGATATTTTATCCTTAATAAATTTTTTTAAATTTATTTATTTTTGGCTGTATTGGGTCTTAGTTGTGGCACGCAGGATCTTCATTGTGGCCCATGGGCTTCTCTCTAGTTGTGGCACGAGGGCTCTTCATTGTAGCACGTGGGCTCTGAAGTTGTGGTGTGTGGGCTGTCTAGTTGAGGCCTGTGGGCTCAGCAGTTGGGGCACGTGGGCTTAGTTCCCCCATGGCCTGTGTTCCCTGACCAGGGATCGAACCTGCATCCCCTGCATTGGAAAGCATATTCCTAACCACTGGACCACCAGGGACAATTCCCAGTGTGGCAGTTTCTTAAAACGTTAAACATGTACATACCATATCCAGTCATTTTGCTCCTAGGTAAATGAAAGCATATGTCCTTACCAATACTTGGGCATAGATATTCATAGCAGCCTTATTTTTAGTAGCTAAACCTGGAAATAATTCAATGTCCATCAACAGGTAAGTGGGTAAACTGCTGTATTCATACAATGAACTACTGTTCAGCAGTGAAAAGGGATGAACTGTCAATATATCATGGATGAATCTCAGAATCATTATTCTGAGTGAAAGAAGCTAGACAAAATGTACAGTTTTAATAATTCCATTTATGTGAAATTCTAGAAAATGCAAACTAATGTTAGTGGCAGAGAGCAGATTAATGGTTATTTGGAGATAGTGGGGACTGGGAGGAAGGGATTAGAGCTGTAAGAGTCTTTGGGAAGTGATGGATATGTGATATGTTCATTATCTTGATTGTGGCAGTTGTTTCAGAGGTGTGTACATATGTGAGAATATATCAAGTCGAACAGTTTATTGTATGTTGGCCATACTACAATAAAAATACATAAAAACTGTCTTCTGTCTTTGCTGTCTGACCACCACTGCTAGCACATCTAAGACTAGTTCCTAAGTTTGCAGGATCTTAGGACCCAGCTAGGACTCAAAAATATTGAGTTCCAGGCCTCAGAATTACTAGGATGGGGCTAAGGAATCTGTAATTTTAACAAACACTCCAGGTGATTTTTCTTATTACTCAAACTTGGAAAGCACTTGTCCCACATTAAGTTAATTCCACTTTGGTCATATGTGAGACTTCCATATATGAGAAAGGGATGTTAGGTTTCCAGTGTTAACAGAAAGGCCTAGCCATAAAACACTTGATTATGCTTTTGCTATGGTCAGATGAGATCATTTAGAATTGAACAAAATTTTTTTCTCATCATATGTAATATATTGAGGTCAGCCTGAAGTAACAGAATGGAAATCTCTGAATAGTCCCAACATTAGTGAATATTACATCAAAGAGTAAAAAAGAATTATTATATACTTTTTTTTAAATAAATATATTTTAAAATTTTCATTCATTTATTTTTAGCTGCGTTGAGTCTTTCATTGCTGTGCACAGGCTTTCTCTAGTTGCGGCGAGTGGGGGGCTACTCTTGGTTGCGGTGCGTGGGCTTCTCATTGTGGTGTTCTCTTGCTGCAGAGCAGGGGGACTCTAGGTGCACAGGCTCAGTAGTTGTGGCGTGCAGGCTCTAGAGCACAGGCTCAGTAGTTGTGGTACACAGGCTTAGCTGCTCCACAGCATGTGGGATCTTCCCGGACCAGGGATCGAACCTGTGTCCCCTGCATTGGCAGGCGGATTGTTAACCACTGCACCACCAGGGTAGTCCCGAGTATTATATACTTTTTGACAAGTCACATCTGTATATGTTGTTAGTGAAGAAAAAATTTTGTATCCTATATATTAAGAAGCTATAAAATAACACAAGTTGGGAGAAGAGAAATAAGATGAATAGAAGAACACTGTTATTCTCTACATGTTCTTTAAATGGATGTAGCAAGAGCCTTTTATAAAAGTTGTATAAAACTCTGGAAAAAATAGGCTGACCTTCTCATTGCCCCCTTTCCAAAGACGTCAAACAAGAGGAAATTATAGAATAAGTCTGTCTAAATTTTAAATGGTTCAGTTATCAGAAGACTTTAGAGAGCAAGTTTTCCACAAATTATCCTTGTGCTGTTTGGTCTTGATTTTTTTTAGAGGGTTGGTGAGCCAACATGTAATTAATCACTTTTTTTGGTTGTTGGCTTGTAAGGAAATGAAACTGCAACTTTCCCTTTGGCTTTATTGTTCTTTTTTTGGTGTTTCTTAGTGCTGCACTATGTAACATAAGAAACTTAGATGGGTGCTTAGTGATAATGTGGATACAACAATGTGAAAGAAGTATTTTTTAAGTCATTTTATATATTTTGTACTGTTATGGTACCTGTGTACACTCCACGTCTCAGATACCACCAGCATTACTATGAAAGTCTTACAGTCAGAAGTTGTTAGAACATCCCTTGTCAGTGGATGGGGTTACTCACCAAGTGGCAGTATCCACTTCTTACCAGTTCTTATTGTTTCTTCCTCCAAAATCTAGTTTGGATTGATTATTCCTTCCCCGAAGCTGCTACCGCAATCAGTGAATAAGAACAGACCCATACCATCTTGTAAATAAGGGGTAGGAACACCCTTCCAACTAGCTTCACTTCTTTGGGCTCTGTTCCATCTGTGTAGTGAACTACCTTCCCTGTGGCAGTTGGACACTATTTTATTTATTTATTTTTTAAAAATTTTAATTTATTTATTTTTTTGGTGCTTTATAAATAAATAAAGATTTTATTTATTCCTCGTTGCGCACGCGGGCTTTCTCTAGTTGCGGCCAGCGGGGCTACTCTTTATTGAGGTGCGCGGGCTTCTCATTGCAGTGGCTTCTCTTGTTGCGGAGAACGGGCTCTAGGCAGGCGGGCTTCAGTAGTTGTGGCTCGCAGGCTCTAGAGCGCAGGCTCAGTAGTTGTGGCGCACGGGCTTAGTTGCTCCACGTCATGTGGGATCTTCCTGGACCAGGGCTCGAACCCGTGTCCCCTGCATTGGCAGGCGGATTCTTAACCTCTGCACCACTGGGGAAGCCCTGGACACTATTTTTAAAATTAAGCATTACAATGACTAATTACTGTCATTATTAAAAGTTCATATAAAGTTTAAAAACAAACACCTGTATGTTAGCAGGTACCTTCCTTTAACTTTTATTAATTTGAAATCGTTTTTCCATTTTTAAGCAGAACAGAAGATTCCCCTTAAACCAATAGGTTTAGGGAAATTCCTGTAGACTCTGTCTCTATGAAGATTTAAAAAATATACATCCATCTGCATCTGAGCCCTGTCTCTTCCCTCCTCCCAAAGTACAGACCTCAAGGATGGCCGTTGTTCTACCTTAATGGTAACAATTAATAAAAAAGATATTAAGTACCAAAAAGCTAAACGCTTTGGTTTTGGTATTTAGGATAATGCTGGCCTAAAAATGAGTCGAGAAGTGTTCCATCCTCCCCTGTTTTCTGAAAGAGTTTGTGTAGGATTGTACTGTGGTTTGAATTGTGTTCCCCCAAAAGATAGGTTGAAGTTCTAACCCCTATACCTCAGAATGTGACCTTCTTTGGAAACAGGGTCATTAGAGATATAATGTTAAGATGAAGTCATAATTAAGGTAGACCTTAATCCAATATGACTAATATCATTATAAGAAGAGACACTAGCATGCAAGGGGAGAATGTTGTGTGAAAACAGAGGCAGAGATTGAAGTACTACAGCTGCAAACCAAGGAACACCAAGGATTGCTGGCAAAGCCCAGAAGGTAGGATTAGGCAAGGAAGGATTCTCCCCTCTGGGTTTCAGAGTGAGTGTAGCCCTGCCAACACCCTGATTTTGGACTTCTAGCCTCCAGAGCTGTGAGGCAAATTCTGTTGTTTAAACAGTCACCTAGTTTGTGGTACTTTGTTATCGCAGCCCTAGGAAACTAACATTGTATTAGGAAACTAATATTGTATTTTTTTCTTTCAAGTTTGATAGAATTCATCCAGTGAAATTGGATGCAGAGTTTTCTTTGTGGAAAGATTTTAAATTATGAATTCGATTTCTCTAAGAAATATTGGGCTGTATAGATTTTCTGTTTGTTCTTGTATCTATTTTGGTAACATATATCAAGGAATTTGTTCATTTCATCTAAGTTTTGGAATTTATTGGCATAAAGTTGAGTTGCTTATAGTATTTTTTGATGTCTGTAGGATCTGTAATGATGTTTCCTCTTTTCTTCCTCATATTGGTTATTTGTGTCTTTTTATTTTCTTTCATCAGTCTGGCTTAGGGTTTCTCAACTGGGGGCAGTTTTGCACCCTCCCTCCTGGGGGTGTGGGGCATTTGGCAATATCTGGAGACATTTTCAGTTATTACAACTTGGGGCATCCAGTGGATGGAGGCCAGGGATGCTGCTGAACTAAACATCCTGCCATGCACAAGACAGCCTCTCACAACAGAGACTCATCCAGTCCACAGTGTCACTAGTGCTGAAGTTGGGAAACCTGTTCTAGGGCTTACAGTGTACACCTTCTACTTTTGAATATTATGCCACTTCATGTTTAATATAAGCAGCTTACAATACAGTATTTCCACTCATCCCCTTCCATCCTTTATGCTATTATGGGCATACATTTTACTTCCATTTATATTATAAACCCCACAGTGCATGGGATTTTGCTTTAAACAGTCTATTAAGGAAATTTTTAAATGAGGAAAAAATACCTAGTTGTTGTTCATATATTTTTAGCACTCTTCATTTTTTGTATAGATCCAAATTCCCATTGGTGTTTTTTCTTTCCACATGAAGAACTGCTCTAACGTGTCTTGAAGTGTAGGTCTGCCAGTGACATATTCTCTCAGCTTTTGTTTGAAAAACTGTATTTTGTCTTCATTTTTCAAGTACATTTTGGCTTAGTATAGAATTCTCCATTGACAGTTTTAAAAAATATTCTAAGATATCATTCCACTGTTTCCTTATTTGCCTAAATTATAATAAGAAATAAAACTATTGTTCACAAATATAAGGCTTTAAAAAATCTGTATAGTTTAGAATAGTATTTCATTATTATTGAACAAAATAACTTAAAATTTGATGCACTGTGCTTAGATTTTATAAACAGACATGTTCTTGTGTTTTTTTCCTCTTTTTCCCTTTCCTTTCCCCCCTCTTCACTTATAAAAAGTGTTTTTGGGGGCAGGTTATTTCTCTGTTTCCTCATCTGTAAAATTGGGCTACCAGTGATTCTCATAGGTTCGTTGTGAAAGTTAAAAGAGAAAAAGAAAGAAAAATGAAAACAAAATGTCTAGAACTTGAAGGTATTCATAAACATGATAGCATGGTACACAGGTATCTTCCTCATCCACCTTCAGCTCTCCTGACCTCAAGGCCCACACATGGCAGCAGATCAGTGGGAGCCCCCAGTCTGAGTCCTGTCCTGCCTCATGGCAGCAGCTTTGTGGAGACATATTCCTGCCGTCCACACACTGTCCAGAAGCCACAGGCAAACAGAGGAGCCCTGGCTGGACCATGACTGAGCACTGTTGCCACTGCTTATGATTTCTGCTCCTACCAATAGTTTACATGTTGATTTTAAATAAATCTCATATTTTACCCAAGCAAGGTTGGAAGATATTCTTTCAGTATACTTTCATCTGTTAATTTAAATTATCTGAATATAGTAAAAATCCATGACATTATATTTTACATGATTTGCATTTTCCACTTTCCAGCTGTTGCAGACTAGCTATGGTATTTAACACATTTACATATTAGGAAAATTTTAGACATAATTAACGGTTTTGGGTGGTGGGGCTTGTAATCAACAGTAAAAATAATTCTTTCCAATGGCTCTAATTACCTTAGAATATACAATAATGATATTCACATTAAAGGATGCATTCATTAAAATGTTCCTTTCTGTCCAACAAGAGAATCTAACTGGGTATGGTAGACGTCTTTTTATAAATAACATTTTGCTTTCATTAAGAGTTAATAGATCTGCTGGGACTTCCCTGGTGGTCCAGTGGTTAGGACTCCACGCTTCCAATGCAGGGGGTGCGGGTTCGATCCCTGGTCAGGGAACTAAGATCCCACATGCCACGCCTAAGATCCTACATGCCACACACACAAAAAAAGTTGATCAATCTGCTATTTTTGGTCCCTACCTGGCCACGGGCAGCAGCACTCTGACAGCTGTTTTAAATATCCCCTCATGGTGTTGCCGTTCTTCTTCTCAGTGGGCCTTTGGAGTGACGCTGTGGGAGCTCATGACTCTGGGCCAAACACCCTATGTGGACATCGACCCGTTTGAGATGGCCGCGTACCTGAAAGACGGTTACCGAATAGCCCAGCCGATCAACTGTCCTGATGAACTGTAAGTTTTTTCTGAGCTCGAAGACATGGATTTCACTCCATTTACGACGTTTGGATAAAAGAAAAAGAACAGGTGTCCATACTTGTACAGAGACTTCCCTTTTGAGAATAATGCCTCTTTGGACTTGAATTATACTCCTGTAGAGAAACTACAAAGTCAGCCAGACTCATTCATTCTTTTTAAGGCATTTGACATTAGGACTTTTTGCATCTCATATTTGTAGTGATTAATCTAATCCAAGAGACTTACGTACATAGTGAGAAAACACTGAACACTGTCAGTTTTCCTATGTAGAGTGAGGACCTACACAGCCTTAAGGACATCCTTAGTTATAAAGAGCCTTTCTCATTGCTGTTGTGCCTTGCCAGCTGGTGTGAACTGATATACGTATAAGGAAGATGTTCTGGTCTGGTGAGTGGGATAGTTCCTGTTTCCTGCTTTTATCACATAGCTAGTCTTTCCATATAATGGGATCGGAGTGGGCAGGAGGCTGTTCAGGGGTGATTGAGTCTCAGTTCCAGTATGCCCTGAAGGTTTTTTTTTTTTTTTTTTTCGGTATGCGGGCCTCTCACTGTTGTGGCCTCTCCCGTTGCGGAGCACAGGCTCAGCGGCCATGGCTCACGGGCCCAGCTGCTCCACGGCATGTGGGATCTTCCCGGACCGGGGCACAAACCCGTGTCCTCTGCATCGGCAGGTGGGCTCTCAACCACTGCGCCACCAGGGTAGCCCCCCTGAAGGTTTTTATACTGTGGCAAGGTGGCAGCTTTTGCACAGATTTTACTGTAGATCAAGGATTCTTACAGTTTAGTTAAAGGTTCCTCTTCTTCCAAGTTCTTTCTTTCAGAACTCAAATACAGTTGACCCTTGAACAATGTGGGTTTGAACTATGTGGGTCCACTTACGTGTGGATTTTTTTCAGTGATAAATACTACAGTACTACATGGTCCATGGTTGGTTGAATATGCGGATGAGGGGGAACTGGGGATACGGAGGGCTAAACTATAAGTTATGCGCAGATTTTTATGCAGAGAGTCGGTGCCCCTCACCCCTGTGTTGCTTAAGAGTCAACTGTACAAGTTAACACAGGTTATTATTTTGACTATGTTTTAGGTAGTTATATACAATCTCTATTTGCTGATATATTTTGACATGTTTCAGAATTGAAATCCACAGATCTCATCCAGATAATTCTGCCAGATTTATCTGGATTATTCATCCAGATAATATCTGCCAACAGATAGTAATATTGATTGATTTTTTTAATATATCGTCCTCTCCACGCCCACATTTAGATAGACAACATAACTGGTATCATATTGACCAAAAGGTTAGGAGTACCATATCATCACTAGCCAAATTTTCTGGTCTTGTCACTCTGCAGATTTGCCGTGATGGCTTGTTGCTGGGCCTTAGATCCGGAGGAGAGGCCCAAGTTCCAGCAGCTGGTCCAGTGTCTCACAGAGTTCCATGCAGCCCTGGGGGCCTACGTCTGACTCCTCTCACAGTCCTGCAGCGTCAGGAGGAAGGAGCCTGCCAGGGCTCACTTGCAGCCGGTCACGGATGCTGCATACGCCACGCAGCGCCGCAGAAGCACATTTGTCTTCCAGAGCACCGTGCCTTAGGAATGCTTTAGAATCGGAACTATCTAAGGCAGACTTAATGATGTCAAATATTTTCTAGATATCACTGTCATTAGGTTGAACTGAAAATGTTTTTGTAAATTTTTTGGCCAAAAATTTTTTTAAACATAGTTAACTTTGGACTAGGGGTACATTCTTACAAAATAAATAAACAGTTTTTAAAATTGTTTAAACACAGGTATTTGGAATAGCTACCTTAGTGCAACTGCTTTTTATTTTTTTTTACTTCATCAAGGTAATGTAGGTGATTCACCTTTAAAGTTTTTTGTTTGTTTGTTTTAATATTTATCACTAGTCTTGGGAATGGTTTGTCTTCAAGATGCAGTACTTTTTCTTAGGAAAAGAAAAACAGAAAAAGATGTTGGTTTGCCTTGTACAGGAAAAGGCAATATTGGAGGAGGAACACTGAAAGAGAAGCTAGAGGGGAAAAAAAGAGAAAAATACTTATTAGAAACAGAAACTGCCCTTCCATGGAGAATTGTTCTTTATTTTTTTAATGAAAAGGAGTTCTCCTTTCTTATTTTTGGGGAAGTAGGAGCTGAGTTCATTGAAACATCTTAATTTTGGCAGAACCTAGCATTTCTGTGAGCCAGAAGTGGGTTTGGGGCAGGTCAGTAGTGAACAGTGGCGATCTTATTTATTTTTACTCTCTGGAAAAGGAGATAACACAATTCCAGAAAGTGAAATCTTGTTTCTAAGGTTAGGAATTCCTTTTATTGCACCTAGAATAGTGCCATGCACAGAATGGGTGCTTGAGATGTTTTGAGTAAAAAAAATGTAAACAGGTAGATTTTGTACCTATCTTCAAGGCTGGCTTAAGTATAAAATGGTTTTTTAAAAACACCTGAGAAATTAAAGGATTTGTTTTATATTATGACAGTATTGAAAATATTGTTCATAATGAATGATTGGTTGTGTCTGGTAAGTCTTTGAACACACGACAGCTAGATAGCCCTGTTTCATTTCATGGGTGTCTCACTCAGACTCCCAAGCCCTAACACAAGTGCAGCTGACTCTGCTCAGCCTCCAGGTTCTAATAAAAAGTTGAGATTATTATTACAAGGAAGTATTACAGCACTGAAACTTTTCTCCAGAGCCGTTAAATTCAGGGTATGTATATATTTATACTTGGCTAGAGTTGGCCTAAGGCAGAGTTGAATGGACCTCTTAAATAGCTAGGCGTGCATGTGCCTGCCTCTGCTCCCATTCTCACAGGTACATAGGAGAGAATGCGTAGCAGTTGGAGGCTTTTGCTGTTCTTAAAGGAGCTTTATGAATCAGCAGCACATCTGGGAAAATAGCTCACATGATACGTGCTCTGTCATAAGCAGGCCAAGAGCATGATCTTTCTGTATGCCATTTATTAACACTGGTTCTTTGGTTTTATGAACTACTCAGCCCCCTAAGGGGCCAGCTTTTTCAAAGCTCTTTGAACTTTGTAAGTTACAGAAGTTTTGGTTGACAACCTGCAATCTTAGAAGGCATTCAGTCAACAAATATTTATTTATAGCGTTTATTATGTATTATTATGCACATGAAGTGAGTGCTTCCGCTCTAGCATCCCTTCCAACATTCAGTGCATTTTTTTAATGTGTTCAGGTTAGTGCATTTTTTATATATCACAGTTCTGTGCACAAGATCGGTTCAAAGAAAAAAGTGCTGTCATTGACTTCTGTCCCAAATTACCATGTAGTAAGAGGTGCTCTCAGTTTGCTTGGATGTGTGGTGCCTTTAACCATATCTCTGTTTGTAAGCTGTTTTATTTTTTGTATGTATATTTGTTTTAGAGGTGGTTTAAGACTTTAAATAGATTTTTCTTGCAGAACTACTTGGAGTCACTGACTTCAGTGAAAAGAGCAGT
The DNA here is from genome assembly GCF_003031525.2 of Neophocaena asiaeorientalis asiaeorientalis. Lineage (NCBI taxonomy): Eukaryota > Metazoa > Chordata > Mammalia > Artiodactyla > Phocoenidae > Neophocaena > Neophocaena asiaeorientalis. The sequence continues at coordinate 3,357,859 of NW_020173375.1, forward strand.
TACGAGATTTTCATGGCTGGGCTTTTTCCAGTGGTTTGTGAATATTACTGAATAGATTTTGTAGAAAATGCAATTTTTATAGTAAAGAAGCAAATTAGCAAAGCACTGATGTGGTATAAGCTGGCCCTAGTGACCAAGAGCTCTATTATATTCTCTCCTTTCTCGTAACACCCCCATTGTAAGAAAATTTTATTTATAGAAATAAGGAGGATTGGTTTATTCATTCATTATGTATTTATTGAGCGCCAACTGTATATCTGGCCTTCAAGGTATGCAGGGAACAAGACATGATGTTCCTCCCTTTCTAGGTCTCACATTCTGGTTAAAAGAAGCAGATAATGCACATAAGTAAGATTTTGGTAAGTGCTATAAAAAAAAAATACAGAGTGGTATCAGAGAATAACTTTACATGTCTTTAGTCAGGCTTCTCTGAGCAGGTGGCATTTGAGCTGAGATCTGAGTAACAAAAAGCCACCTATGAGAAGATCCAGGCAGAAGGGACATAATTGCAGAAGCATTAAAGCAGGAATGAGCTGGCCTCCAGTGTCAGCCCTTCCTGTTCATCCTCCAGCTGCTGCCACTGGAAGAAGAGAACAGAGGCCAATGTGGCTAGAATGTAGTTAGGAAAGAGGTCTGGGAGATGTAGGAACAGACATTGGAGCAGGGTTGGGGGTGGTTGTAAGCCATGGGACACATTTATATTCTAAGTACAGTGGGATTTCATTCAAGGAGTTTAAACAATTTTTTTTATTTAATTTTATTTTTTAACATCTTTATTGGAGTATAATTGCTTTACAATGGTGTGTTAGTTTCTTAGTTACAATGGTTAGTTCCTTAGTTACAATGGTGTGTTAGAATCAGTTATACATATACATATATCCCCATATCTCCTCCCTCTTGCGTCTCCCTCCCACCCTCCCTATCCCACCCCTCTAGGTGGACACAAAGCACCGAGCTGATCTCCTTGTGCTATGCGGCTGTCAAGGAGTTTTTAAATAAGGGAGTGACGTGATCTGATTTGCAGTTTACAGATTTTGCCAACATTTTTGTGAAGATTAGACTGTAGGGAGGCAAGGGTGGAGGCAATGAGACTATAAGAAACTGTTGCATAGTTTAGGAGAGAAAAGATAGTGGTTTTGGACTAATTAGAGTAGTGCAGGAGATTGGGAGGGGCAGATTGGACCTGGATCTATTGGATGTTGGAGGGTGGGGTGGAGAAGGAAAGAGAGTGATCAGGAATAACTAGTTGGTTTGGAGCTTGAACATATAGTCTGGCTGTATGGCCAAACTATATACTGAGATGGAAAAAAAAAAAAACTAAGAGGAACAGGATTTTGCTTTAGCAGGGGGAATTAGTAATTTGTTGTAAGCCATGTTCGAGATGCCAGTTGGTCATCTAAGTGGAGATTTTGAGTAGATAGATGAGAACCTGCAGCTCAGGGAGGAGGTCTCATTGAACATATAAATGTAGGAGTGTAAAATACAGACCATATTTAAAGCCATGATATTGGATGAACTTGCTTCGGGAGCCAGGGTAGATGGAGAGGAGGTCTTGGGACAGGGTCCCGGTAACTCCAACTTTTAATGATCTAGTGAAGGAAGAATAAATAACAGAAAAAGAGAAGAAACCACTACAGTTGGAAAAAGCAACAACAAAAAAACAGGAAAAAAGGAAAGAAAGTATTTCAAAGTGGAAGAAGAAGCCTGTATGGGATTTGGCATTATGCAATTATTGACAGAAGCAGTAGGGATTGGAGCAAGTGGAAGTGTAAATACTAGGTGGGACAGTGGAGACCCTACTTGAAAGTTTTGCTGTGAAGGGAAATGGAACAGAACTAGAGGAGATCAAAGAACTATTGGGGTGGGGGTTTGCGGGGGCAGGCACGGGACATGTTTGTTTTCCAGGAAATGTTTCACTGGTGATGGGAATGAGCGAGCAGAGGGAGAAAAATCCCTTTGGGTGTGGAATACTCTTCGTTCTTGTCATTTGATCTGCAAGCATGAAAGCCTCTCCACTCTAGCCACCAGCCTCTCGTTGTGGTAAAGGTTATGTTTTTATTGGGGGAAAATGCAAGGATGAAGGGAGGTGGTGCACAGAACTTTAAATGTTTCCATTATATGAAAACCTGCCTTTGTTGAGGTTGCTTCCTTAGGACCTGAGACCTGCCGTGGTCTTGCTTACCATCATCATCTTTTGGCCTCTTGCCCTGAAACTGCTGGACTGGCCTTGGTCTGTATCCCACCCAACCAGCCTCCGCCAGAGTAATGCTTCCTAAAACTGAGCTGTCCCTGCTCAGAACCGTTCAGCCCCTTCCCAGAGCCTGCAGAGTGGAGTTCAGAGCACCTAGGTGTACACAGCCTCCACTCATCTCTGCTGTGTCCCCTCCTGCTTCACCAGCTTACCACTTTCCTGCCTGAGCGTGGTGCTCTTTCATGTGTCCTTTCCTATGCCTGTGCCACACTCTACTCCAGACTGCCCAGTGCCCAAGAGACTCCCCTGACACCTCACCCCGCTCCTCCAGGCTCTGCCATAGTTGCTTTTCAGCCTTGTTCCCTGGGTTTACATTCTGACAAAGCTAAGATGGGGGCTTATTTTTACCACTTGGCTGTTTATATTTCTTGAGGATAGGAACTTGTGTTTCACTCAGGTTGAATCTCCACTGCCTACTTAGTGCTTGACACATTTTAGGGTTGAATATTTAGTGAATTGGTAAGTAAAAACACCTAAATTTGCACATGAGAGCAGTTAGGCTTTTAAAAAAATGGTAACTCTGTAAAACATCTCATTTAAAGTACTGTGTTCTATTATAATGTGATATTTATATTCAAATTTAAAGGGTTTAAGTTTTATGTAATATAAACCAATAAAGCATGAAATAAAAGGAGACAGAATGGTAGGGAAGACCATATCCCACCCCATTGCTGGCTTAAGCAACCCCCAGCCCCACCCCCAGCCACCTTTTCATTGATACTTCATTTTCCCTTCCTTTTCTTTGGTCGCAGAAACAATTAGCCTGATTGCAAATTCTGTTTCATACTTCTATAAGGTCAACTTTATTTGGAGTTGTACATGAAATAATCATCTCAAATGAAGTAATTCATGGACTTGAGTGGAAGATTCTTTTCCAGGTGTTACTCTCCCATGCCCTGCACCCCCACCCATACGATAAAAAGGTGGTGATATAATTTATGGGGCTAGAAAAGAAAAACATAAACAGTTGCTTGTTAATAATTTTTGTTTCTACGTTCATTTTTGCCCTTAATAGTTCAGAATAACATTGAACTTAATCCTCTGGGACACATGAACATCACGCGTAAGTGTACTGAGAACATACATTTTATATATAAGTAAACTGAAACTCTGGGCCTTTGTTTTTCTCTCAGAGTGCTGTTCTTTAAGGATTAAGGCTGACCAGGCCTAAAGGGTTTAATGGGAGATGTCTTCTAACCCTTCAAAGAACAGATGTTAGAAACGTATTTTTAAAAAAAATGGGGAATCGATTATAGTTTAAAGAATTCCTCTTTGAGCAAATAATAATATGCCATTGGCGGAGAAGCGACCGCAGCTCCGGGCAGAGGAGGCAGGAGCCCGAAGGCGAGCAGGGCCCGGGCGGCACCATGGCCGGGATCACCACCACCGAGGCGGTGAAGAGCAAGACCCCGCTTCTGCAGCAGCAGGCCAGGGACGCGGGGGAGAGGGCCGAGCGCCCCCTGCAGAAGTGGAGGAGAAAGGCGACCCGGGAACAGGCTGAGGCGGCCTCCTTGAACCATAGGGTCCAGCTGGTTGAAGAGCTGGACTGCGCTCAAGAGCGCCTCGCCGCTGCCCTGAAAATGCTGGAGGAAGCCGAGAAAGCTGGTTGTGACAGCGAGAGAGACATGAAGGTTACTGAAAACCGAGGCTTAAAAGAGGAAGAAAAAATGGAGCTCCAGGAAATCCAACTCAAAGAAGCTAAGCACATTGCAGAAGAGTATGAAGAGGTGGCTCTTAGGTTGGTGATTATTGAGGGAGACTTGGAAGGCAGAGGAGCGAGCTGAGCTGGCAGAGTCCCGTTGCCGAGAGACGGATGAGCAGGTCAGACTGATGGACCAGAAGCTGAAGTGTCTGAGTGCTGCTGAAGAAAAGTACTCTCAAGAAGAAGACATATGAGAAAGAGAGAAAGATTCTTACTGATAAACTCAAGGAGGCAGAGACCCGTGCTGAGTTTGCTGAGAGATCGGTAGCCAAGCTGGAAAAGACGGTGATTTGGAAGATGAACTGATATGCACCAAAGAGGAGCACCTCTGTACACAAAGGATGCTGGACCAGACTCTGCTTGACCTGGTTGAGATGCAGAGCACCCCAGTCCCGCCCTGCACTGCCCCTCCCTCTGACCCCGACCGCTGAGGCCAGCCTGCCTGAAGCTGACCTTTAAGCTGAGGGCTGAGCTTTAACTGGAAGGCTGCTTTCTCCTTTTGCCACGTCTCCCACCCCCACCCCTGTGTTCTTTTCGCCAAACTGTCTCTGCCTCTCCCCAGAGATTCCATTTGGGCTAGAGGCTGAGCACCTTTGGGAACAACGTTTAAGGGAACGGAGCACAATGCTAAGTGTCTTCAAAAGCATGCTGTGATGTATGCATTTTGTAATTACTTTTTTTGTTGATGTAGCAGCCATTTGTAAAACGTTCCAGATACTTCCATAGTTCTGAAGCAGCAGTCTAATCCCTTTCTCACTTTTGGAAGGTAACTTTTCAGCTTAATGCATATCGCCCTCTCCATAGAGGAGGGAAAAAGGTATGGGCCTGCCTTCCTGAGAGCCAAACAGCCCAGAGAAGGACTCCATTTTGGGAAGCCTCATTGCTCTGCAAAAAGTCCCCGCCAAACCAGAAAGATGATTCCAGAAGGAGTTAGCCAAAGCAAAACAAAAACAAAAAAACTCACTGTTCAGATTTTCAGCTTTACAGTATTTTGGGGCAACTTTTTTTTTTTTTTCCATCAGAAGTGACCAAACGAAATTAAGATGGTGAGACCTCTGAGACGAAATCCTTGTCCCAGCTCTACCCCTTTCCCCACCACCCACAGAATGGATCATGTGTCCCTTATTTTGTGGTGACCACTTATTTGCTCTCCCACCTCTTTGAAAGAAAGGAAAGAAAATTATGTTTTACCACTGATTTAGCCATATGAAACTCATCACCCTTTTCTGGGTCTGAAGCTGCTGCTGGGTCTGAAGTGCCATCTCATTGTACGTTGTGTCAGTGCTGGAGAAATCTTGAATAGCTTATGTACAAAAGTGTTTTTAAATTTTATATTATTTTGAAACTTTGCTTCTTTGGGGTTGGGGGGCACACTGGTCACCCCATCTGGCTATGAGAGCGCTCTACAGTCTGGGCTGGCAGTGTGCTGGTCTTTTAAAGTTTCTTTCCCTACCCGAGCCCCCCTTTTTGGTGAGGTTTCGGTGAGGTCAGTTAGGTGTGCATCCTTCAGCAAAATTGGCTTAAAATGTACTCTCCTTTGGTGTCGTCTCTTTGGGGGCCGACTGGGAGAAAGAAAAACCAATAGTGTAACTGTTTTGATACTGAACATTGATAAATGTCTTTTTGAAATAAAGAACCAGGCCCTCCAATAATAATAATAATAATATGCATTTGCTCGTATTTGGTTCATCAGTATTTTAAAACTAAAGCATTTTTTAGCGACTTGTTTTTAGAGAGGGGTATGCACTCCCTTGGGGGTATACAAAAATTGGGAAAAACATGTATAGTTTGAAAATAAAAACTATTTACCCTTTAAACAAAAAAATTGACGCTGACTCCATAGTGTCTGAATGTGACATTTGGAATCAACTTTTTGTGTCTTTCTGAGTCTACTTTTTTTTTCCTTTTCCTTCTTGGCTCCAAGAATCAGCCCAGGCTGATGTTAGATAGGCGTGCATCATTAGGGATAGCCTTTGGCTGCAAGCGATAGAAATACCACTATAATCACTTAATGAAATACAGGTTTCTCTCGCATTTCTCTCGCATAACAATTCCAGAGAGAGACAAACCAGGGCTCGTGCTGTGATCCCAGGATATCATCCATTACCTGCTACCTCCATTTTTGCTGCCCTGTCATCTTTAACATGTTTTTGTTCTAAGGGGACCCCCAGGGCCTAAACTTTTAGTAGGCAAGAAGATGAGAAAAAGATGAAAGGCAAAAGACACGAGTTACTTGAGTCTTTTTTGAGGAGACAACTTTCCCATCGTATACTTCCACCAACACCTTACTGGACAGAACTGTAGCACATGGGTACCCCAAGCAGTCCAGCATCTTGGGAAATTGGTTTTGTTGGATTTTTTTCGACAGCTTTATTGAGATTTGATTCACGTGTCACCCATTTAAAGTGTACAGCTCTGATTTTCAGTATATTCGTAGAGTTGTGCAGTCATCACCACGATTGAATTCATTTTTACCAACACAAAAAGAAAGCAACCCCATGCCCATTAGCAGTCACTCCTAATTCCATCCCCACCCCTGCCCTCGGCAGCCACACATCCATTTTCTGTCTCTCTAGATTTGCTTATCCTAGACCTTTCATGTAAATGGTGTCATACAATATGTGACTTTTTATGTCTAGCTGCTTTCACTTAGCGTAACATTTTTGAGGTTCATTCATATTGCAGCATGTATCAGGGTCTCATTCCCTTTTATTGCCAAATTTTCCTTTGTAATGGATATATACTATTCATTCATCAGTTTGTGCACATTTGAGGAACCTAGTTGAGCACATTCTTACCTTGAACAAAATTTGGCTTCCATTGGTAGGAAAATAGGGATGGCTGTTGGTGGGCAACTAGCAATGTCTGCCCCTGTGCAGAAATGGGGTAAGGGACTGGTATCTGGCCTCCTTTAGCAGTATATCACTGCTTCAGAGTATTGTCAGTATGAGAGGAAGTGCAGTGGTTATGAAGTCTTTGCCAATGTAGAGTGCCCAGTCAGGTAGTTTTCAGGTTGGTAAGTACTGCCATTATTTGAGGAGAAATCCTGGTAGGGATTACTAGGTAACATTTTAGCCTCTATGTCCAGAAAACTCTACTATTCCATCCTGATCGCTGTTACTTTGGCCTCAGCCCTACTATTTTCCACGAGTCCATAATTCTGCCACCACTTTATAGATTTGGCCTTGCAGGGATATTTTTGTTCTCCTCAGTGTTTAGCCTGCGGTATCTCCCACCAGGTGCCTTTCCTCTAGCTTCATGGTCTGACTACCTAGGGCCTTTGGAAGTAAGCTAGAGATTAGCTATCTGTCTCCATAAAAATTCTTATTAAAAGATCTTAAACATTTGTTTATTCATTTAATGAAATATCACATGAATCTATTGGACTATATTTTATATGCCTTTTTAAAGACTATTTGTATTCATATAAGGTTTGTTAATTTTGAATTGGAACTATTTGGTGATAGCATTACTTACTATATATCTAAAGAACACCTTAGATGTTGTCTCCATAACTCAAGAGAATAGGACATTCTGGACACTCTGGTAGACTTGAGGAGGAATTGGTCATAGGCCCTGGCCCCAGAAAAGTACTAGAGTTCATATTCTGAGTGAAGTTCCTCTAACTCTGACTCGCTCAGGCCAGAATGGGTTTGACTTGACCGTAATCTCTTCGTCAGGAAGTGCAATGTCCTGATAAACCTGTGTTTAAGTTTTGTGTTGGGATCTCTAGGCAGTGTCGCTCTGGCCTTTGCTCTTTTTTTCCCCTTAGAAAGACACACACGTGACCTGACTGAAAGGAGGGCAGCTTTATTTGACCTGACAGGCATTCTTGGTCAGCTAAGCAGACTCTTGTCTCGTGGAAAGTACTCCCTAGGGTCCTTCTTGCCTGTTCTGGGAAGGCAGGAAGAGGAAGAGACAGGAGACTGCAGCCAGGTGCTATGCGCTTTGTGAAAATCTGGGACTGGCTCTGCCCTGAGGGCCTGCCCCCATCTCCACTGTCCTTGCTGGCCACCTTGGCCGTCTTCCTACTCTTCACCATCCTGTTGCCAGCCTCACCATCTGGCTCATGTGTCAAATGTCCCTCTGAAAGGAACCTCCTTCCCTTTCCATGGGATACAACATTTCACATGCATTAAACAATAAGATTTAAAAGTAGATATAAAGATTGCTTTTTTCCCCATAACCATCTTGGCATAGCATCGCATTTTAAAGCTGAAAGAAGGGTAACCTAACTTTTGCTTTAGGAAACTGAATTCCGTATCACTTCCCAGACACAGGATGAAAAATAGGCTTTTTCTCATGATGATTTTTAGGGAGGTGGGTGGTTTTTTCCAGGAAGGGGAATTAATTTATTGGAGTAGTCACTAATGCTCCAAAAGTGGGCACTTTAATATCTATCTGTCTAATCAGTGAATGGGTTTTCGTTTTGTTTTTTAGATCTGTGGGCAGTTTGGTATTAGAACATAGTGTTCAAGGCAGAGTAGCAAGAGAGAACATGCCAGGGGTAAACGGCAGATGTGTCACGAAGGGCCTAACATACTGAGAGGTTTAGACTATGTTCTGTAGGTGACGGAGATTCAGTGGAAGGCCTCCATCAGGTACTGATGTGGTCACATTTGTTTCAGTGATGTTAGTGGCCGGTGCCCATTGCTGACTATGTGTCAGGCATTGTGCTAGTTGCTTTTCATGCATTACCTCACGTAGTCCTCACAATCCTGTTGAGTAGTATTGTCACCTCCATTTTGCAGTTGAGGAAAGGAAAGCTGAGGTGGGTTGCCCAGGTAGTATGTAGTAGAGCTGTGAATTTAATCCAGAGAGTCTAATCAGAGCACAGAGAAAAGGACACCAACCATCGAGATAAGGGGAGAGGACCGCAGTGGTGTGTAGAACATGGTGGGAGACCCTGCTTGGTGGTCTCCACCAGGATTGTTGAGAGTGAGAGGTTGGATGGGGGCCTGATAAACATGAGAGTTGGAAGCTTTGACTAGGGGAAGTTTGCAAGGAGCTGGTCAGGATCAAGTGCAGGTAGACCTCAGCTGAGGCCTGGAGACAGGACTGCCCTGATGGGTTACGGCATTTTTTTCCACACATTTGACAGTAGTAGAATCTGCTGTAACAAGGAGTGGGTTAAATATGATAAATGTTTATTTCTCTCTCATGTTACAGTGCAAAGGGAGGAGGGTGGAGTGCCTCTTTCTTCAGGACCGCTCAGGGTCCTCGGGCCCTTCCATCTTGTTCCACCATCCACAGACTGTGGCTGCATGGCCAGAGCTGGGCTCTACACATCAGTGTTCCAGCTCCTGAAAGGGGGTAGGAGCAGAAGTGGAAAGCAAATAATTTCCTCTTAGGTAAGAGAGAGGGAAGTTGTACACATCACTTCTGCTCACATTCCATTGGTGGGAACTTAGGCACCCAGCTGCAAAGAAGTCTGGGAAATGGGTCTAGCTGGGCAGCCATGTCACCAACTAAAACTCTAGTGTTGTGGAAGAAGAGGAGAATAGATCTGGGGCCCAGCTAGAAGCCCGCCACAGGAGAGAAGCCTGACTGGGGGGTTGATGGAGGATTGTGGGTTTTCTGGACAGGTGTGAGGACAGCAGTGCAAGAGAGTTTAGGGTGTTGGTGAGATGTAGTTCAGATGGTCAGCTGTGAGCTCCAGCTGGGCAAGGTAGTTAGACCAGAATATTGAAGGCCTGGAGCCTTGTGTCTAAGAGGTTGCAGCATAGATGTGAGATGAAAGGGGTCAGTGGTTTGTGGGTAGAGTGTGATCTGGCGTTGGGTCTAGAGGTGGCCTAGTCCTGGGAGATGGTGGAGCCGTGGGTTTGGGAGGGCGACACGGTGAGACGGAGGTGTCCGGAGGTGAGGCCTTCCCGGAGCGTATTCAACGTTCCCTGCAGGGGCCAGACTTGCCACCGTAGCACACAGTTCCCTCCACCATCTGGCCCTGCTGTCCCCCTCACACGCAACTTCTTCCCCTCCCTTGCTCTCTACTCACTCACGAAGCCAGTGGTTCTTAGACACACATCCCTTTTGTGCCTTCACACGTAATCTCCCTTCCGGTCAATGCTGCACCATACCCCCACTTCCCATCCATCTAGGTAACCCCTCGCCTGCCGAAACCACCACGCATGTCGTCTCTCCCAAGAGACTGTCCTTTTAATATTTAATTTTTAAACTCTTTTTGCAGCTTTATTGAGGTGTAATTGACAAAAGTTGTATATATTTAAGGTGTACAATGTGATGGTTTCATATAAATATACATTTTGAAATCATCACTACAGTTAAGCTAATCAGCATTCATCACCTCACATAGTTACCTTTTTTTTCCCACTATCCCCCCTCCCCCTCCCTTCTGGCAACCACCTGTTTGTTCTCTGTAGTCTGTTTCTGTTTTGTTTGTTTTTTAGATTCCACATATAAGTGAAATTATACAGCATTTGTCTTTGTCTGAATTATTTCACTTAATATAATCTATATTGTTGCAAATGGCAAGATTTCATTCTTTTTTATGGCTGAGTAATATTCGTGTGTGTGTGTGTGTATGTGTATACACCACATCTTCTTTATCTGTCCGTCTATGGATGGACATTTCAATTGTTTCCATATTGTGGCTATTGTGAATAATGCTGCAGTGAACATAGGGATGCGTATATGTTTTCAGATTAGTGTTTTCCTTTTCTTTGGAAAAATACCAGAAGTGGAATTGCTGGTTTGGATGGTAGTTCTATTTTTAATTTTTTTGAGGAAACTTCATACTTTTTTACATAGTGACTGCTACACCAATTTACATTCCCACCAATAGTGCATGACAGGTTCCCTTTTCTCCACATCCTTGCCAAAACTTATTTGTGGTCTTTATAATAGCCATTCTGACAGGCGTGAGGTGATATCTCATTGTGGTTTTGATTTGCATTTCCCTGATGATTAGTGATGTTGAGCATCTTTTCATGTGTACGTTGGCCATCTATATGCCTTTGGAAAATGTCAACTCTATTCAGGTCCTCTGCCCATTTTGTAATTGGGTCATTTTTGTTTGATGTTGACTTGTATGAGTTATTTATATATTTGGGATATTAACCCCTTATCATATATATGGTTTACAAATATCCTCTCCCATTTATAGGCTGCCTTTTTGTTTTGTTAATAGTTTCCTTTGCTGTGCAAAAGCTTTTTAGTTTGATGTAGTCCCATTTGTTTATTTGTGCTTTTGTTTCCCTTGTCCAAGAGGCCGTCCTTGATCCCTAGCCTTATAAAGCCTCCTCTTGGCTTCTCTCTGGGTACCAGCTAGCGTCTTCCTCTGCTTATTTATAGTTTGTAACTGAAGCTTACATACGGCCAGTTTGGCCTTCCTAATCCTCTATGTACACACTACGTATCTGCAACTAACCGGCCGTTTCTTTGCTTATATTCATATCAAATTTCTGAGACAGGCCGTCTCACTGGCCCAGCTCATCTCATCCTTTCATACCAGAGCACAGCTAACCCGTGTATTGCCTGCTATCAGCTGGTCAGTCATGTGCAGGGAAGCAGAATGAGCAGATCTAGAGCTTGCCCAGCTGCTTCCCATGCTGTGTTCAGTGCTGTGGCTGTGACGTGTGGGCGCGAGGCACCCCATCATGGCTTTATCTTCCTGCCAGGCCTTGGGTATAGGAGGGGTTTTTAGCGAGATACAATTTGGCCATTTGTCCTCACCACTCAGGAATAAATTTATGTTGTACCAAAGGGATTCAACCAGCTGGTTGGGTTTTTGGTCATTGGTCTGTGTATTCAACTAGAACAACTAGAAGCTCTGCCAGGCCCTGGGAATGGAGAAGGCTAGGAAGCCACCCTGTTCTCACAGTCTAGTGGGGGTAGCAGGGGAGGACAGAAGAGGGGGCTTAGGGTGTATAACCAGCCAGTTATGGTACAATGAGTATGGGAGGGAAGGCTCTGAAACTGTGGGCACCCCCAAGCATTCCAGCCCCAGAGAGCCTTCCTCGAGGGCCTGGTAAAAACCTGTGAAGCCTAAACACTTGGAGAGGGCATCTCCAGAGACATGGGGTGGCCCCTGGAGGGGCAGTGGCCCCCGTTCTAAGGGGGAGCGGCTCGAGCCACTGTCTGTGGGATCAGAGTACTGCTAGGGTTTGTGTGTGGATTACGTGCACACGCGCGGCCCTTGTTCATCTGAGTGGCCATCACTTCTGTCCTGGAGTTTGGTTTTCTAATTGGTGTGAGGAGAGCCTGTGTCTGTGAACTTGTGCTCCCCACCCCCCCGGCCCCCCCAAACCCAGTGGCTCAGACCACTTTGGTCCCCGGGTATGACTGCAGCTTTGCACACACCCTGATGCTGAGCCTCAACCTGACAGTAAGGAAATCATTTGTGGCATCAGCTGGAAACCGTCTGGCTGCCCTTCTCCCCTGCTCCCCCCATTTTTATTAAAACTTTTCTTTGCAAATCCAGTTCTTTCTATCCAAGAATTTGTTTGTTGGAAAACAAATACTCCATTTCCCAGAGATAAAAACCAAAAATGTCCATCTTGTGGAAAACTGCATCACATTAGGTCAAGGGGGACTTCTCAGGATGGTGAAAGCAGTCTGGCCTGGTCTCCCGGCCCACACTACCATGGTTGCACCCAGTGCAGGAGCTGGGGAGAAGTTGGGGGGTCAGGCCTGAGGTGGTCCCATGAGGCTGGACCTCCCCCAGGAGCTTCAGGTTTGACCCTGAACCTTTTGGGGAAGTCCCTGCAGAGGCTGGGCAGGAGAAGCAGCCCCTCTCACGCTCCCATCCGGAGGCCCTGCCCACCCTCTGCCCCGTCTCAGGAAAACAGACACCTGCTGTCTTTGCGGAGGTTTCCCAGGCTTGGAGAAAACCCTCTGGGCCGTCACACGCTCACTGAGTACATGGCTTACTGGGAAGTCTGCTGTTCAGGTGACAGCGTTCAGTGTCCCTTGGTCTGAGAGACCAGCCTTGGTTCCCCTCTTTCTCTCAGCCCCTTGCTCAATCCCCTACTTCTAAAACGCATCCCTGCACCACCACTTCTCTTCACCGCGTCACCAGCACTCTGGTCCAGGCCCCCATCGCTCCTGCCCGGACACCTCAAGCCCTTCCTAACCAAGCTACCCTCCAGCCTCCCCGACTCCAGGCCACTCTCCTCACAGCTGCCTGAGCCATCCTGTGACGGGGGACCCTCCTGACCAAAGGCCCGTCTGGATCATCACAGTGGATGAGTGTGGTACAGCTTGATTCTCCAGAACAGCTGCAGACCTCAGAAGCCTGGGCAGGAATTCCAGAAGGAATTGCACAGGAAGTATCACCTCCCTCCCCTGGAAGCTGCAGGTGAAGGGAGGAAACCACGGGAAACAGAGCGAGGCCAGGGTGGCTATACTAGACAGAGGACTTCTTGGGCTGGGGAGTGTTCCCAGAAAAGAAGCCACCACTGTCTGGGTGGTCACCTGGAGGCCTCGAGGTCCCTGGGGCTCAGGAAGAAGGAAGACTGGCCCCAGCATGACCTCGGGCTCCTTTGCTAAGCTGCAGGCCAGGCCAGGGGCCCTCTCAGAAGCCCAGCTGTTCTTTGTCACGAGTCACTTTGTGCTGTGGTCTGTCCAGCTGGTATCCCACAGACTGTCCTCACTGTCCTGTCCCTCACTCTGGCCCTTCCTGTCCCCCTCGTCCTCACCTTAGCCCTCTCCCCCATGCTGGCCCCTCCCTCCCCTACCCCCTCCCTGACTCGGCCCCAGTCAGTGGCTCCCCTTTCTTTCTCGAAAAAGTCCATCTCGTGTTCCTGGGACACCCCTCCCCTCTCTCAAAAGACCTTTCTCATCTCTCACTCTTGCCAACACTAATGTCCCCTCCCACCCTGGATCCCCTCCCAGGGTGGTCTTCATTCCCTGTGATTTTCCTGTCTCTGGTGGTCCCTCCTCGATCCAGGACTTCCCTCCACTCTCCATTCAGTATCCCCTGCCTGGTACCATCGCACTGCCTGGAAGAGGAGGGCTCAAGCACCCCTGGGGCATCTCTTGGCTTCCTCGGGTGTCAGCACCCTGACCTGGGACTAGTGTCCTTACTCTCTGGGATGCCTTCCTCTGCAGGTCCCAAGACTCCCAAGGCGACCAGATTCAGTGTCCTCAGTCCTCCTCCTCCTGGCCCTACCAACCACATCGCCCTGCTTGAGATCCTCTCTTCCCTCAGTGCTTCTCTCCTGGGTTTTTTCTTCCTCTTACCTTCTACACAGACTTCTTTCTCCCCCATCCCCCCAAATGTGAGGGCTTCCTGAGGCTCCTACCCCCAGTCTTCATTCTCCATCATGTCCCTAAGGTGTTCCATCTATGCTCAGATTCCTGCTCTGTGCCCAGCACCTCCACACCTGGGGCTCTGGTCCAGGCCTTTTTGAATATCTCTTCCTGGACATCCCCACCTGGATGTCACACAGCTACCTCAAACCCAACACAGACAACACAAAACTCATCCTCTCCATTTTCAGTCCTCCATCAGGGCCTCCCCAGGGAGCTACCTTCACTCCTTCTGCTGTGGTTCTTACTGAGTCATCCAGGGGCAGAATTTTGGGTCCCTCTGACAAGCTCTCTCCGACAAGCTCTCTCCAGCCCCCCATCCTCCTGAGAGTCTTGCCTGTAGACCAACCTCTCCTATGCCCTCTGCTCCCTCCCCCAGTGTTTGACAATAACAACTTGTTTGGGTCTCCTGTTCCCATTTTCTTCCCAGTGCTACCCTGGTTACCAGAGTTACCTTCTTTTTCCTTTTTTGAAAATCACTCAAGCATTCTGAAAAACTGGTATGAGAAATGTTTTCCTTCAACAAGTATGGATGCATAGCTTCACGTGAACATCAAAGACGTGTATTTTGGAGTCTGTTAACATTGTAAGCTCCCTAAGCAATGAAGGACCAGTCCACCCTCTCCTCTGCAACTTCTTCCAGCACTTAGGACTTATGAAATATAATGAGTTCTTGGAGCAAAGAGTAATTTTACTGACCAAATAAAGGTAATCGTCCCACTTCCCACTGAGAAATATACACATATGGAATTCATTATTCCAAGAGTTCCTACTGGCAGAAAAAAAATCTAAATGTATTCAAAAGCCCTGGAGAAAGGTATGCCGGAGACAAGGTTGTTTTCTAAGACACACACTCCTGAAAAAAAAAGAGAGAGAAGGATGGACTTAATCCTTAATGCTGATCTACAGGGTGAGATGTCCGTGGGTAGGAAGTTTATACATGAGACCAACTGATGGGGTGCCTTTCCCACAGCATAGCATAGTGCTGGCTCATATGTTTATGCATTCACTCAACCTGTATTTAAGCATGTACATGATCCAGCTAGAGTTCGTGGAGTTGCTTTTCTAGTGGTGATAACAACTTCAGCCCAACAACCCTGACCTCTGGACCCAGACCTGAGACCACAAGGCGCCTACTGGGGTTGGGCTGCTGCCTGTGGCCGTGAGCCACTAAGGAAATGACCCATGACCTAAACATCATCGACTCCCTGCTCTAATTCGCCAGCACAAACATCACTTAGAATGTCATTCTGAAGAGCTGACACTGTTGGCTGACCTACCATGGAAGGGAGGCATCAGCAACTACCACGGTGACTTCATGACAAATGTCTTCCCTCCTTCTTGCCCCAAGAATTAGGTTCCTTGATTTATTTTCAAAAATATGCAGCAAAGTTAGAAAGTGCACAGTATCTTTGTTACAAATATACTTTCTCATCTAGGCACAGAATACCAGGAAGCAGCCTTGAAATTATTTTCCAAGATCTAAGGAAAATATATTTTTGTGCAAGTGTACTTGCTACAGTAAGCATTTGATTAACTTCCTGTTGTCTGGGAGGAAATGCCAAGTGTGTATATAGGAGTAGAGTATAGTGTTGTGTTAATTAATCTTTAACAATAAGAGGGAGAAACAAATATTTTGAAGTCTAATGTTGCCTCTTCCTACCTTCCATGTCTCTTAACCTCTCTTTAATATTTTTCTTCATTTTAAATTTCTGTACTGCATTCTGGGTAGCTTTTTGTAACCTAGCTTCTGATTCACCAATTCTTTTTTTTTTTTTTTTCAGTTGTGGTTCTTCTGCTCTTTAATGGAATTTGGGTTTTAATGTTCAGTGTCTGTATTTTTCATTTCTAAAAGCTCTCTTTTTTTCTTGTAAAAATATATCTCCTTTTACCTAAGTAGTTGCTTATGTTTTTCATTGCACCTTTTGTTTCTTTAATTATTGTACACATTCCTTTTTAATAATCTGGATCTATTAATTCCATTTCTTGAAGTTCTTAGAAATTTGAAGCTGTTCATGCTTTTGCTGACTTTCATTTGCAGTGTATTCTTTTCGCATGTGGTCCATAAATTTGGATTGTGACCTCATGTTCTGCCTGGCCTTATTTGTCAAAATCTCACGGGACAGTAAGACATGAATAAGAAATAATACAGGCACCACAATACGGGCACTAGCCCCCTCCACCAGGAAGCCTACACAACCCACTGAACCAACCTTAGCCACTGGAGACAGACATCAAAAACAGCGGGTACTACGAACCTGCAGCCGGCAAAAATGAGACCCCAAACACAGTAAGATAAGCAAAATGAGAAGACAGAAAAACACACAGCAGATAAAGGGGCAAGATAAAAACGCACCAGACCTAACAAATGAAGAGGAAATAGGCAGTCTACCTGAAAAAGAATTCAGAATAATGATAGTAAGGATGATCCGAAATCTTGGAAACAGAATAGACAAAATGCAATTAACAATTAACAAGGACCTAGAAGAAATAAAGATGAAACAAGCAACAATGAACAACACAATAAATGAAATTAAAAGTACTCTAGATGGGATCAATAGCAGAATAACTGAGGCAGAAGAACGGATAAGTGACCTGGAAGATAAAATAGTGGAAATAACTACTGCAGAGCAGAATAAAGAAAAAAGAATGAAAAGAACTGAGGACAGTCTCAGAGACCTCTGGGACAACATTAAACGCACCAACATTCGAATTATAGGGGTTCCAGAAGAAGAAGAGAAAAAGAAAGGGACTGAGAAAATATTTGAAGAGATTATAGTTGAAAACTTCCCTAATATGGGAAAGGAAATAGTTAATCAAGTCCAGGAAGCACAGAGAGTCCCATACAGGATAAAGACAAGGAGAAATACACCAAGACACATATTAATCAAGCCGTCAAAAATTAAATACAAAGAAAGCGTATTAAAAGCAGCAAGGGAAAAACAACAAATAACACACAAGGGAATCCCCATAAGGTTAACAGCTGATCTCTCAGCAGAAACCCT
>NW_020173375.1:3375470-3401892 GCF_003031525.2 Neophocaena asiaeorientalis asiaeorientalis
AAGACATATGGGAACATATGTATATGTATAACTGATTCACTTTGTTATGGGGCAGAAACTAACACCCCATTGTAAAGCAATTATACCCCAATAAAGATGTTAAAAAAATAAAATAAAATAAAAAAAGAAATAATACAGGGAGGGGGGCAGGTGGTGGTTCAGGAAGGATGACAAAAATTGTAATTATTTCCAGATTATTTCATTATGTACCTAGAAAATGCAGGGGACTCAACTGACAATTAAAACTAATAAAGCTATCAGACAAACTATTGGAACTAATAAAAAAGCAAAAGCAACAAAAAACAAAGGAAAGAGGCCTAGTAAAGAATAACTTACTAAAACCATTAGCATTCCAAGAAGCCAACAATACCCAATAAGGTTACCTGATTTTTTTTAAAAGATTTTATAAAAAATAACTTTAAAAACAACTATATAATATGCTTAGGATTAAACAGGTCAAAAAATGTGCAAGACTTATAAAAACCTATCAAACATTACTGAAGTTATTGAACTATTTAAAAAGGAACCCTGAATTAAAGGAGATGTCAAACATGTTCCTGGATACAGAGATGCGAAATTATAAACATGTCAGCGCGTCCGGAGACTGTGCTCCACAACGGGAGAGGCCACAACAGTGAGAGGCCCGTGTACCGCAAAAAACAAGAAAAGCAAAAAACAGATGAGCAGTGTAAGCAGAGGAAGAAGTGCTAGAGATCAGAAGCATGACAGAAATGAAGAATTCCTTTGATGAGCTTATTAGTAGACAGGAACAGCTGAGGAAAGAATCTGAGCTAGAAGATATCTCAATACAAACCTCCAAAACTGAAAAGCAGATAGAAGAAAGACAAAACAAACAATCAAAAAAGAGCAGAATATTCAAGGTCTGTGAGACAACACAAAATGTGTAGCGTACATGTAATGGGAGTACCAGAAGGAGAAGAAAGAAAGGAACATAGAAATGCTTGAGACAGTAATTACTGGAAAATTTCCTAAGTTAGTGTCAGACAAGCCACAGATCTAGGAAGGAGCTCAGAGAACATCAAGCAGGATAAATGCCAAAAAAGGAAGAAGGAAATAAAGGAAGGAAGGGAGGGAGGAAGGAAGGAGGGAGGGAAGGAAGAGAGGAAGGGAGGGAGGGAGGAAGGGAAGGAAAGCAGGAAGGAAGGAGGGAAGAAAGACTAGGCATATCATTTTCAATCTACAGCAAATCAAAAATTAAAGAATTCTGAAAGAAGCCAGAGGGAAAAAACACCTTACCTACAGAGGAACAAAGGTAAGAATTAACATCTGACTTCACCTGACAAAACATGCAAACAAGAAGACTGTGGAGTGAAATTAAGATGTAGGGAGAAAAAATACTCACCAACCTAGGATTCTTTATGCTGCAAAATTTCCTTCATAAGTGAAAGTGAAATAAAGACTTTCTCTGACAAACAAAAATTGAGGGAATTTGTTGCCAGTAGACTTTTTTTTTTACAGGAAATGTTAAAGGAAGTTCTCTAGAAGGAAGGAAAATAATATAAGTTGGGAACTTGGATCTATACAAAGGAAGAATGTTGAAAAAGTAGTAAGTGAATGTAAAATAAAATGAACTTAGCAGGCTTATTCTAAAATTTATCTGGAAAAAAAATGTTCAAGAATAGATGAGAATATTTTGAAAAACATAGACAATGATGGTGATTGGTAGTAGTGATGATGGTTGGGGGGGGGTGTAGATTATTAAGGATTTGAAAAATGTATCACTGGAACAGAATAGAGAGGCCAGAATTGGGCACATTTACATGTGAAAATGGGGGAATGATTTTTATTTTTATGAATTTTTTTTTTTTTAATTTTTGGCTGGTTGGGTCTTCGTTGTTATACGTGGGCTTTCTCTAGTTGTGGCGAGTGGGGGCTACTCTTTGTTGTGGTGCACAGGCTTCTCATTGCGATGGCTTCTCTTGTTGAGGAGCATGGGCTCTAGGTGTGAAGGCTTCAGTAGTTGTGGCACATGGGCTCAGTAGTTATGGCTCATGGGCTCTAGAGCGCAGCCTCAGTAGCTGTGGCACACAGACTTAGTTGCTCCGTGGCACGTGGGATCTTCCTGGGCCAGGGCTTGAACCTGTGTCCCCTGCACTGGCAGGTGGATTCTTAACCACTGCACCACTAGGGAAGTCCCTGGGGGAATGATTTAAACCATATTTTCTTAAGATAAGGAAACTATTCAAATGCTGGTTTTGAAAAATTATCTATTTGGAGAAAAATTAAATTAGAAAGTCATCTTACAACCTTCTCAAACATTAATATTAAACAACCTTATGCTACAAATTTAAATGTGTTAAAAATACAATAGAAAAAAATTAATTTTCAGACTATATAAAACAATAAATAAAAGATAAACAACCTGATATGAAAAAACTAGACAAAGGATATGAATGTAAAATTTACAGAGGCGAACATAAATATGTTCAACGAACACAAGAAAGAGGTCACCTCCTCTGAAGTCAGGGAGATGCAGTGCAATGCAGCAAGAGGATCTTTTCTTTCTTTTTTTTTTTTGCGGTACACGGGCCTCTCACTGTTGTGGCCTCTCCCGTTGCGGAGCACAGGCTCCGGACGCACAGGCTCAGCGGCCATGGCTCACGGGCCCAGCCGCTCCGTGGCACGTGGCATCTTCCCGCACCGGGGCACGAACCCGTGTCGCCTGCATCGGCAGGCGGACTCTCAACAACTGCACCACCAGGGAAGCCCAACTCTTTTCTTTTTAATAACATGTATCAAGAATTAAACTCACTTTTAATATCAAGTGTTGATGGTGAAGGAATTTGGCACCTTCACATACTGTTGGTAGACCTGAAACTTAGTAGGGCATTATTTATAACTGTAGCAAAAATAGACACAAACTTATCAACAAGAGGCAGGTGAAGTATGGATACTGCCTAGTAATTAAAGTAAATCTGGAGGAACTGACCTGGGAGAACACCTTTTTTGTTAAATGCAAAAAACGAAGTTGCAAAACACTATGTACAGTAAGATGAACTTTATGAAAAAAATAAACTACAAGCAGGACTCTATAAAGGTGTAGAGAGAAGTCTGGAAGAGTACATGCCAAGCACCCAAGGAGTGAGAAGAGAGTAACAGTTACTGAGTGTTTGCTTTGTGGTATGAGATTCTTTACATGATTCTTTACAGATTCTTTACATGTACTAGCTCTAAACTTCCCAGCAATTCTGAGGGTATAAAACCCTGGAGACTCTTAAATCTAAAGATTTGTATCTTTCTGTAGTTCAAGGACATTTTCTGAAATTATGTATTTGATTGTGTACTCCCCAGAAGTCTGTTTTCCCTTTCTCTAACTCTTCCTGCATCGATTCTCTAGATCTTTTAATTTTTCTCTCATGTTTCTCACCTCTTCATCTTTTTGTTCTATGTTTTAGGTCTCAGTGGTTATCAAACTTGAGGTGCACCCCAATCTCCTGGAAGGCTTGTGAAAATACAGATTGCTGGGTCCCACCCCCAGTTTCTGATTTAGTAAGTCTGGACTGGAACCCAGAAACTTTCATGTTAAAAAGTTCCCTGGTGTTACTGATGCTGGTGGCTGGTTATCACATTTTGAGAACTACTGTTCTCAGGTATTTCTTTCACTTTGCATTTTTTTAGTTTGACAATTACATTTTTAATTTTCATGGACATTTTTATTGTTTTCAAATTTTGGATGATTTTTTCCTTTGTCTATGGAAGAAAAACCCCCTAAAACCTCACTGAGGATACTAAGTAGATTTTTTTAAATGTTATTTCCTATTCCCCACACTATCCCCATTTCTCCTGGGTTCATAGCTCTGTTTGTTTATCTTGGTTCTTTTTTATGGGTTGTTGGTTTTACTCAAAGATCTGGGGATCCTTGGCTATCCATTTATATCTGTGAATGAAGGATTTGTATTTTAATATAGGTGGCTCTTACTGGTCTTCTCTACCAGCATAGGATCTAGTTTTTTAACAGCCCTCTCCTCCAAGTTGACTGGCAAGATTCCATTTAGAGGTCATGACCAGGACTACTTCTCTCCCAGCCCCCCCAAAAATGGGGAAGTCTTTTCTTGGGATGGCAGCACTGGCACGAGGAACCCCAGGCTTCCCCCCAAATCCTGTTTCTTTTATAGGGCACCCTCTGGTTAGGCCTGGGTGGGTGCCATCTTGGCCTACTGTTGTGCTGACTCAAGACAGAGGCAAGCATAGGGTGGATGTTCTCTCGGACACAGTTCTTTCCAGGTGGGCCTAAGACTCGCCATGATTTCTCCTCCCCACTGTCTCCTGCCCTCTGTGCCTGTACCTTCTGACAACAGAGTCTTCCCAGGTCCCCGTGAGCAGTGGTTCTTACTTTCTAGGCATCTACCTCTGTGGCTGCTTCCTCTGCTCTGCCCATCAGAATGGTCCCATCTGATTTTCTTCAAATTCTTCTGGTGGCCCCCTCTCCCGTTCTTAGTG
This sequence comes from Neophocaena asiaeorientalis asiaeorientalis, assembly GCF_003031525.2. NCBI lineage: Eukaryota > Metazoa > Chordata > Mammalia > Artiodactyla > Phocoenidae > Neophocaena > Neophocaena asiaeorientalis. Next base: position 3,379,932 of record NW_020173375.1, read on the forward strand.
CTGTACTTTTTATTTCCTTTTGCCAGTTTTTAAACTAGTGTAAGCAATGTTAAAATGGGACTCTTCAGTTTGTCTGAGTCACCGATGTGATAGACAATCAGATTCCACCAAGTCTGAGACAGACCACCACATGCAGAACTTATAAAGAAAATGTCCAAGGAATGTTCCATTTCAAGAATACAAGGGAAGAGCAAGGAAGAAGAAATTGTGAGAAGTTCTTTGGAGACAGTCTTATTCTAAATCCGCCCCCCCCCGCCCCCGCCTGCCTATAGGCCACCCACAGAAGGGCTGGGCCACAGTGAACAAGAGGGAGAACAGGGAGCAGGGAGAGAGAAACTGACCAGCCTCCTAACCCTGCTCCCTCCTCTTTCCTCCGCTGCTGTGTAGGAGATTGGGTAGAGCTGGCCTCACTCCCTTTGCCCCCTACACTCTCACAAGAAGCCTGTGAGTCTGGGTAGCTGCTCTGTCTCTGGTCCTCACTCTCCTTTCTCTCCTACCCTGCCTCTTCCCTCTTCCTGCTTTCATTCCTCACCTGCCTCGCCCCTCTCTCATTTATTGCCAATAATACCAACCTCACATTGCTAAGTTCTTACCGCCACTTATCAAGGACTATTACACTCCTCCCTTCTGCTCTCTTTCTGTTTATTCAACAAACACCACTGCAGACTGTGGTGGTGGATCTTAGAGGACAATAAGAACACACAAGCACAAACAGTGCTATCAATCTCCAAGAGAGGGCAATGTGAGGGACGGGCCCCAAATTCAGCCGGAGGTGTCAGGAAGGCTTCCCAGGAGCCAAGTCTTGAGGAAGAGTAGAGCTGGCCAGGAGAAGCGGATTTGGGAGGAGTCTTCCTGGCCAGAAAGAGCATCGTATGCAGAGTTCTAGAGACACACCAGAGGGTCACACATTCAGGAAGTGACATGCTCTGCCACTTTATTCCCCTTATTGTACACCTCAACCCTGAGAGGTAAGCAGTGCAGTGTAAAATACCTCTATTTTACAGATCAGGAAACTGAGGCTCAGAGAATCCATTCCACAAGCACTTCCAGACCAGCAATGTTTGCCAGGCAGTGCAGGAGAAGCTGACAGTGAAGAGAGAAGGATTTGATTGTTGCATTGGGCTAGTCATATTAACTATAGGATTCTTGAGACTGGAAGATTTTTATTATTCAAGAGTGATCAGAAAGCCATGGAACCTGCTGGAAATTTTACTAGGGGCAGGAATAAAGGTATTTTCTGCTTATACTCCCTGTAGTCCCACTTGTTCAAAGTACCCATGTTTCTACATGCTGTCCATTTTTTTTCCCATTAAAGCCCCCAGTGTATTAATCATAGTTATTTTAAATTCCTAGTCTGATAATTCCAAAATCTCTGCCATATTTTGAGTCTGGTTCTGATACTTTGTCTCTTCAGATTGGGTGTTTTGATGTTTGTTTGTTGTTGTTTTTTGCCGTTTAGCCTGCCTTGGAATTTTTTGTTGAAAGCTGGACATGATATATTGAGTAAAATGAACCAATAAGGCATTAGTGTGAGGTTTTATATTTATCCGTCTAGGAATTAGGATGTGTTTACTACTTGCTGTAGCTGTGGTGTTGGAGGCTAAAATTTCTTTTAGTGTTCTTGTTTTTGTCTGCCCTGTTGTCATTAAGTTTCCTGAGAGACTCCTTCTTAAATAGGACCTGAGGTTTGCAACCTTTTAGCTATAAGTAATCCCCTGTTGTTGTACAGGAGTTCGGTAGACGTGGAGGTGAGGTGTGGGGAAGGGGACGCACTCTATGGTACTGTGATTGGATCTCAGTCTTTTAGTAGGCCTGTGTCCCTGAGCATAATAAGTGCTTCTCAGCTCCCTCACCCCTCAAGTGAGACAGGAAGGCTATAGGGGACTGGAGTTGAATATTTTCCTTTCCTCAGGTTGGTTAGCCTTGGGCAAAACTCAAGTCAGTCAGGCTATGGTAAAATAGTTTCTCTTGAGGGCAGGCAATGTTACGGAGAACAGAGAGCTCTGGGCATATTCTAAATTGGTTACTCTCTCCCTCATCTGCCAGAAGCAAAAGGGGAACCTTCTCCAATCTTCACATGAGACGCAGAGGGGCTCCTGGAAGTAAAAAAAGTGTTGGGAATCCCCACGACTGTCCCCTCCAGAGTTTTTTGCTCTCAAGCTTGTCTATGCTGAGCTTCCAGCAATTTGTCAATTATAGTTTGTGTTCCTATCAGTACTGGCTCCAGCTGCAAGCTTCTGGTCCTGGGATTCTCCTGGTAAGATATGGTTCTCTGTATTCATCTGTTTCTCTAGTTTTCAGGGAAACAGGTTGCCCTATGATGTCAATTCTCTGTGGATCTAAAAAGAGTTGTTGATTTCCAGTTCGTTTAGCTTTTTTCTTGTGCGAGAATGAGGGTGATGACTTCTAAACTCTCTACATAATATTCCAAAGTGCAAATAACCCAAATGTCCATCATATGATGACTGGATAGACAAAATGTGGTATATCCATACAACAAAATATTATTCAGCTATAAAAAGGAATGCAATACTGATATATGCTACAACAAGTATGAACCATGAAAACATTGTGCTAAGTGACAGAAGCCAGTCACAGAAGACCACATGTTATATGATTTCATTTATATGAAATGTCCAGAATAGGTAAATATGTAGAGACTATAAATGTTAGGGTTTATTTCGGACTCTCAAGTCTATTCCATTGTTCCATATGCCTATCCTTATGCCAGCATCACACTGTCTTGATTACTGTAGCTTTGTAGTAAGTTTTGGAATCAGAAAGTTTAAGTCCTCCAACTTTGTTCTTTTTTGAGATTGTTTTGGATATTCTGGGTCCCTTATATTTCCACATGAATTTTAGGACCAGCTTGTCATTTCTGAAAAAAAAAGAAAGAAAAAACCCCGGCTAGGATTTTGATTAGGATTACATTGAATCTGTAGGTCAATTAGGGAATATTGCCATCTGAACAGTAAGTCTTCCAATCCATGAACATGGGATGACTTTCCAAAGCTTCTTTAATTTCTTTCAACAATGTTTTGTAGTTTTCTGTGTACAAGTCTTGCACTTATTTTGTCAAATTTATTCTTAAGTATCTTTATTCCTAAGTATTTATTCTTTCTGATGGTATTGTATATTGAATTGTTTTCTTAATTTCATTTTCAGATTGTTTATTGCAAGTATATAGAAATACAGTTGATTCTTTTTTTTTTTTTTTTTTTTTTTTTTAAACATCTTTATTGGGGTATAATTGCTTTACAATGGTGTGTTAGTTTCTGCTTTATAACAAAGTGAATCAGCTATACATATACATATGATCCCATATGTCTTCCCTCTTGCGTCTCCCTCCCTCCCACTCTCCCCATCCCACCCTTCCAGGCTGTCACAAAGCACCGAGCTAATATCCCTGTGCCTTGCGGCTGCTTCCCCCCAGCTATCTACCTTACTACGTTTGTTAGTGTGTATATGTCCATGACTCTCTCTCGCCCTGTCAACCCAGTTGATTCTTATATGTTGACATTGTATCCAGTAACCTTGCTGAAGGACTATAATTGATTTTTTATATTGAATTTGTACCCAGCAAATGCACTAAACTCTCTTATTAATTCTAATACCTTATATTGTTGTGCAACCATCACAACAACACAATACAAAATGTATTGATGGACCTCACAGTCTTTAATCTGTTATGTGGCAAACTAATTGATTGATTGATTTTCTAATAATATACCAGTCTTGTATTACTTGAATGATGCAACTTGATGATGATGTAGCATTCTTTTTATATCTTGCTGTACAATATCTGATATAATAGCATTTTTTAAAATGATTTTTAAAATCTATGTTCATGAGTGATAATAGTTTCTAATTTTCTGTTCTTATATTTTCTTTGTCAGATTATGGGATCAGGGTTTTGATGCCAACTCCCAAAAGGAAAAATGGATTGGGGATATTCCTTCTTTTCTATTCCCTGGGAGAGTTCACGTATCGTTGCAATTATTTATTTCTTGATTAATTGTGGACACTGTTGAAGTGACTTGGATCTGGAATTCTCTTTGTGACCAGATCTTTGACTACTGATTCAATTTCTTTGGAAGCCTATGAATATTTAGTTTTCTATCGTCCTTGAGTTATATTTTCCCTAGCAACTTCCCTATAAATTTCAAATGTATACATAATATTTACAAAATTATTTTGTTATACTTTTAATGTCCATAGTGTTGGTAGTTATTTCACTTTTTTAATTCATGATATTGGATACTGTGCCTTCTTCTTTTAATGACAGGTCTTATCAGAGTTCAATTTTCAAAATCTTTTCAAATAATAAACTTCTAACTTTGCTGATCCTCTCTATTGCATCTCTATTTCATAAATTCCTTTATTCCTCTGCATTTATTTGGATTTGTTTTGCACTTTCTCTACATTCAAATATTTATTTTAAGTGTTTTTTTCTTTTCTAATATATGCATTACAGCCACTACCTTTTCTTCTAAATATTGCTTCAGCTGTATCACATGAGTTTTTTAAAAATATATTTTTGGCTGCGTTGGTTTTTCATTGCTGTGTGTGGGCTTTCTCTAGTTGCAGCGAGCGGGAGCTACTCTTCATTGTGGTGTGTGGGCTTCTCATTGCAGTGACTTCTCTTGTTGTGGAGCATGGGCTGTAGATGTGTGGGCTTCAGTAGCTGTGGCTCGTGGGCTCTAGAGTGCAGACTCAGTAGTTGTGGCACATGGGCTTATTTGATCTGTGGCATGTGGGATCTTCCTGAACCAGGGATCGAACTGGTGTCCCTTGCATTGGCAGGCAGATTCCCAACGACTGTGCCACTAGGGAAGTCCCTGGATCACATGAATTTTGTTATTTACCATTTTCATTATTATTAAGTTCAAAATACCTTCTGATTTCCATTACGATTCCTTAACCCACTGGTTATTTAAGAGTGTATTCACTAATATCAAAATATACAAAAATTTTCTAGTTATCTTTTTTGTTGTTGTCAATTTCTAGAGTAATGGCATAGTGGTCACAGAACATGCTCTATGTGTTTTCATTCTTTTCAAATTTGTTTTATAGCTTTATGGTAAATTTTTCTAAATGTTCCACATGTGCTTGCAATGGACATGTATCCATAAGTTGTCCAGTACCACAATGTGTCCGTAGGTCAAGTTTCTTAATAGCATTGCTCAAATGACCTCAAAAATATTGCTGATTTTAGTATACTTTTTCTATCAGTTACAGGTATGTTAAATTGGCTAAGCCAGCTTTCTTTTAGTTAATATTTACATGATATATTTCCTTCCTCCTTTTTACTTTAAACCTTTCTGCTTCTTTATAACATATAGCTTGTAAATAACATCACTTTTGTTTTGATTTTATGTAGTTAGATAATTAATTACTAGTATATTTCAATTTAATTCAAATCCATGTGCTTACTGTTTGTCTCATAGGTCTCATACTTTTCTCTCCTTTCTTTTCTTATTTTTGAGTAGGTATATATTTTAATAATTTCATTTCCCCTCAATTAGCTTCTAAGTATACTAAGTATACACTCTATTTTCATTCTTTTAGTATTTACTCAGAAAATTATAACATTCATCTTTGATTTACCAAAGATCAGTATTAGTCAATACCTTTACTTACCTCTTGGGCAAAAAGACCTTAGAACACTTTAACTTCGTGTAATATTTTCCCATTGTTATCAAATACAGTCTGTTCCATTACAATGTTTCTTTAATGATTAGCTCACACATGATTGATAAACAATGATGTCAGCATAACTCAGAAACTCTGCTAGTTTGCATGTGATTTTCTCCAGCATGTTAGTGTTTTGAAGCCATGAGAGGCAAGCTTTCTTATAATTAAAGACAAAGCCTTAGTGTGATGTGAAGACCTTAAAAAAAAAGCTAAAAATTCTGCAGAAGTGCCTAGCTGTAGTGCAAGCAGAGGCTGTTTTAGTGGCTTTAAGACCATCTAACATACTTGGTAACTTTAACCATCTGGGTAGCTGAGAGTGCAAATGAAGAAGCTGCAAAGAAACTACTTCTGTGTAGAAGTAAGCTTTAATTGATGAAGTCTACTCCTGAATTGTAATTTTTTTTGCAACTTGTTTTTGTTGTTTAACTTATGAAAATTTGACTGTTTTTAGTATATAGTTCTATGAGTTTTAAACAGGCATAAATTTTTATAACCACTACCATAATCAGAACACTTTTTTTTTTTTCCTAGCACTTTCAAACTGTTGTTCCACTTCCTTCTGGGCTCTTTGGTTTCTGATAAGAAATCCATAGTCATTTGACTCTTTGTTCTTCTAGAAGAAACGATGCATCGTTTTTTTTATTCTTCCTGCTTTCAAGATTTTTTCCCTTCTCTTTATTTTGCAGCAGTTTAATTATGAAGTGTCTACCATGAATTTCTCTGGGTTTATTATCTTTGGGGTTAATTTAACTTCTTGACTCTATAAGCTTATATTTTTCACCAAATTTGGGAAGTTTTTTAGCCTTTTTTCTTCATGTATTTTTTTTCTACACTACACTTTTTCTCTTCTCCTTCGGCAACTGTGTTGACAAAAAAGTTTGACAGTTTCATATTGTCCCACAGGCTTCTCAGGCTCTGTCCATTTTTCCCCCAATCTTTTTCTCTCTGTTGTTTAGATTGGATAATTTCTTCTGATCTATCTTCAGATTCACAACATTTTCCTCTGTCATCTCCATTCTATTACTAAAAGTCAATCCAATGAGGTTTTTGTTTCAGTTATTGTATTAGTTCTAAAATTTCCACGTGGTTTTTCTTTATAGCTTCTATTTCTTTGTTAAGACTTTCTATCTTTCCATTCATTTTAACAGTTTCATCCTTATTTTATAATAGCTGCTTTAAAGTCTTTATCAGATAATCTCAATATTTATGTCATGTTGATGTTCACATTTGTTGATTGTCTTTTCCCATGAGAGTTGAGGTTTTCCTAGTTTTTTGTATGCCAGGTAATTTTGGATTGCATCCTGGCCATTGTGATTATTATGTTATGGGATACTGGGTCTTGTTTAAATTCTATATAAAATGTTGAAATTTTGTTTCTAGAGGCAATCAACTCACTTCAGTTCTGGCTGCAAACTCCAATCAGCCTTCTGTCATTTGTGGTTTTAAATAAGTTTCATTTTCAAGCCTTTGCAGTGCTATTCAGATCTGTCCTGTATGTATGCCACCTAGTGGTCAGTCTGGGTCCTGGAAAGCAGTCTATCTCTTAGTTTAGTTCTCAAAACCTTTGGTATGCTGTATAGAATTAGATCTATGCATGCACAATTCAGAGGTGAGACCAGGATTTCATAAACAAGTTCATGGGTTTGTTCTCCCAAGCTCCCTCTTCTCTGCAACCTTCCGCATACTTTTTATTTCCCTGTGGCTCCCTATTGTGGTCCTCTGGCTAGAAAACTAAAGCTGAAGCTCTAGTTACCCCACTTCCCACAATTGCAGCCATGTCTTGGGCCAAGTGGCAGAAGGATAGAGGGAAAAAAAGAGCAATGCAGGTTTGCCTCACTCTCTTGGGGTGCTCTTTTGACTACAGATAACTCTGATAAAAGCGTAAGGGTCCCTCCCTTAAAGTTTTAGGCTCATCTGTATATCCTTTCCTGGAAATTGTCAGTTTATAGCCTTTGCCCTTTTTCTAGGCAGGTGGCTTGTCTCTTTTGTCTCTTATATATTCTGGATATTATTTATTAGCTGATATGTTTTATGCAAACATTTTCCTCCAGTCTATCACTAATTTTTTCTCCTTTGTTTTTATATAATCAAATTCATTTGTTTTTTTTCCATTTGCAATTAAAAAAATATGTCTTAAGAACTCCTTCTTATCTGCTAATTATAATAAACATATTAGACTAAATTTTCTCCTAGTACTTTTACAGATGAGTTCATATTTGTGAAGGGATAAGGCAACTTTGTTTCCACTTCCACATTATATAGTTAATTGTTCCCAAATCGTTGATTGAATATTCTATACTTTCAAAAACTCTTTTGCAATGCAACTTTCAATATATTTAATTCCTATGCATCCATAGGTTTCATTCTGTATTCTCTATTCTGTTTAATTATCTACTTGTTTATACCTGAATCAACACCATACAGTTATAATTATTATAGCTTTTCAGTATGCTTTGTTATATTAAAGGCCACATTCCTCACATCACTTTTTTCTTGTCTTTTCAAATCATCTTCTATATTCTTGAAATTCTCTCTTTCAGATGAATTTTGGAATCTCTCATAAAATCCCTTTAAATGTTTCTATTGTAATTTCAGTTAATAATTACATCTTAGTGAATTGACATGTTAACAGTCATCCCATCCACTATCACAGTATATTTTCCAACTATAATCTATTATTTGTATATCTTCCAAAATTTTGTAATTTGCTTCATATATGTCTTTCACATTTCAAAGTTATTATTATTACATATTAGAAAAGTAGAAATAGAAGTTTTATAGATTTTTGCAAAAATGAAAGGGAATTTTTCAATTATTGTTTTAAAATGTTTTTTGCTGGTAAAAGAAAGTTACTTGCTATACTCTCTTACTTGTTCTGACAATTTATCAATTGGTATGTTATAAAATTTTCTATGTATTTGAGTATATTACCAAGAGTTAGACAATTTTGTCTGTTTATATTTTTTCTGGGTTTATATGTAATTTGTTTTTTTCTCCCTTGGAAAAAGCCTTTAGGACAATCTTCAATATTTGCAGTTGCCTTGTTATTTTACATTAATGAAAATACTTCCAGTGTTTCATCACTTACTCTGATGTCTTCTGTAGCTTTCTGAGAGATACTTTAAAAGAATGCTTTTATAGCATCAATTAAGAAGGTCATTTTCCCTTTCTTCTTAATCTGTTAATATAGTAAGTTTATTTTTAAATTATCTAATGTTGAACCAACTATACATTTCTGAGGTAACTCTATTTGGTTATAACATATTTTCTTTTGATATGATCCAGATTTGATTTTCTAATAATTATAAAAGTTAAATGTAACTTTATAAGTGCAGCTACTCTACTCTCTACTCTCATTTCATTGTACTACACTTGCCACTTTTTGGTTTCAGAGTTATATTGAGAAATTGTCTACAAGTTTTTAGGCTCATAGCTATTGTCATCTGTTCTTTGAAAGTCTGATAGATTTCCTGTGCACAGTATATGATCCTAGTGCTTTATGTAGAGGGAAATCACTGAAGGATAAACAATTTTTATTTTTTATGTTTTAAAATTAAGTTATAATTTATATGCAACAAAATGCACAAGTCTTAAGTGTTTATTTTAATGAATTTTGACAATTATATATGTTGTGTACTCCTCACTCAAATATTTTCCAAGAAACTCATCCATAAATTCAGGTTTCCCCCAGAAATAAACCCATGCACCTATCTATGGTCAATTAATCTATGACAAAGAAGGCAAGAGTATACAATAGAGAAAAGACAGTCTCTTCAATAAGTGGTGCTGGGAAAACTGGACAGCTACATGTAAAAGAATGAAATTAGAACATTCCCTAATACCATACAGAAAAATAAACTCAAAATGGATTAAAGACCTAAATGGAAGACCAGATACTATATAACTCCTAGAAGAAAACATAGGCAGAACACTTTTTGACATAAATCGTGACAGTATCTTTTGGATCCATCTTCTAGAGTAATGAAAATAAAAACAAAATTAAACAAATGGGGCCTAATTAAACTTAAAAGCTTTTGCACAGAAAAGGAAACCATAAACAAAATGAAAAGATAACATATAGAATGGGAGAAAATATTTGCAAACGATGAGACTGATGAGGAATTAAACTCCAAAGTGTACAAACAACTCATACAGCTCAATATTAAAAAAAAAAATCTAATAAAAAATGGGCAGAAGATCTAAATAGACATTTCCCCAAAGAAGACATATAGATGGCCAAGAGACACATGAAAATATGCTCAATATCACTAATTATTAGAGAAATGCAAATCAAAACTACAGTGGCCACACTGGTCAGAATGGCCCTCATCAAAAGGTCTACAAATAATAAATACTGGAGAGGATGTAGAGAAAAAGGAACTCTCCTATACTGTTGGTGGCAATGCAAATCGGTACAGCCACTATGGAGAACAGTATGGAGGTTCCTTAAAAAACTAAAATAGAGCTACCATATGATCCTGCAATCCCACACCTGGGCGTTTATCTGGAGAAAACCGTAATTCTAAAAGATACATGCACCCAATATTCATAGCAGCACTATTTACAATAGCTAAGACATGGAAGCAACCTAAATGTCTATTGACAGAGGAATGGATAAAGAAGATGTGGTACATATATACAATGGAATATTACTCAGCCATAAAAAAGAATGAAATAATGCCATTGCAGCAACATGGATAGACCTAGAGGTTATCATACTAAGTGAATTAAGCCAGACAGAGAAAGACAAATATCATATGATATTGCTTATATGTGGACTCAAAAAAAAAGAATCATACAAATGAACTTATATACAAAACTGAAACAGACCCACAGACATAGGAAACAAATTTATGATTACCAAAGGGGAAAGAGGAGGGAGGGGTAAATTAGGAGTTTGGGATTAACATATACACAATATTATATATAAAATGGATAACAAACAATGACCTACTGTATAGCACAGGGAACTATACCCAATATTTTGTAATAACCTGTGAGAAAATAATTTGGTATATGGAAATTCTTTCATAATTGAAAAATATTCTTCTCCAAAAATTATGTCTTATTTCATGTTCTCAATATTGGGGGGTTTTCTAAACTATTTTTTTGTCATGCTCTTCTCTTGATCACACTTGCCAAAGATTTGTCTTTTTTATTGGAATTTTTCAAATAACCAGTTTTTGGTTATATTGATCACTTCTGTTTTAAAATTTTTTTTATTGACTTTGACAGGTTTCTTCTATTATCTTTGGGCTATAGTTTTTAATATGTTTGTTTGTTGAACTTATTGAGTTTAAAACTTATTTCATTAATTTTTAACTTTTCTTTCTAATAAATGCATTTAAGGCTATAAGTTTTTCTCTGAGTATGTGTTTGGCTACAAATCACAGGGTTTGAAATTTAGTGGTCTCATTTTTATTTATTCCTACACATATTTTTTAAATAGTGATTTTAAAAGACCCACTTAACGGGGGCTTCCCTGGTGGCGCAGTGGTTGAGAGTCCGCCTGCCAATGCAGGGGACATGGGTTCGTGCCCCGGCCCGGGAGGATCCCACATGCCGTGGAGCGGCTGGGCCCGTGAGCCATGGCCACTGAGCCTGCGCGTCCGGAGCCTGTGCTCCGCAACGGGAGAGGCCACAGCAGTGAGAGGCCCGCATACCGCAAAAAAAAAAAAAAAAAAAAAAAAAAGACCCACTTAATGTAAAGCCAGAGCCAGATATGAATCAGTGTCTAGTTCTCCTATTCTCAGTGTCTGTCACTGCCCTATTGGGTCAGTGTCAGATCCCAAGATGCTGGAGGAGGAGCCCTGAAAGTCAGGTCTGAGCTGGTTTTATTACATATAGTTACACCCTCTCCCTCTTCTCAGCAATGGCAGCTTTTTGATTACTTATTCAATCTCCTTACTCATTATTAATCTGCTCAAATTTTCTGCTTCTTCATGATTCAGACTTGGTATGTCGTGCGTTTCAAGAAATTAATCCATTTCTTCCAATTTATGTATACAATTGTTCATAGTATTCTTTTTTTATATAAAAAAGGAATTGTTTTTATTTCTGTGGCACAATTTGTAATATCTCCTCTTTCATTTCTGATTTTAGTTATTTGAGTATTCTCTTTTATTCTTAATCTAGCTAAGATTTTGTCAATTTTATCAATCTTTCAAAAATTTATCTCAATTTTATTGATTTTTTTCTTTTGTTTTTCTATTCTCTATTTCATTTATCTCTTCTCTCATCTTTATATTTCCTTGCTTCTGCTAGTTTTGGGTTTCGTTTTTTATCCCTAGTTTCTGTAGGTGAAAATTTAAAATGTTAAATTAAGATCTTCTTTTTTAATGTACACATTTACATCTATAAAATTCCCTCTTAGCACTGCTTTCATTGTATCCCATAAGTGCTGGTATATTGTATTTTAATTTTCATTTATCTCTAATTTCTCTTGTGATTTATTCTTTGGTGCATTGGTAGTTTAAGGGTGTGCTGTTTAATTTTCACATATTCATGAATTTTTCTGTTTCTCATGTGCTTTTGGTTTCCAATTTCATTCCATTTGTAATTAGAGAAGATACTTTGTATAATTTCAATCTTGAATTTGTTAAGACTTGTTTTATGGCCTGACACATGGTCTGTCATAGAAAATGTTCCAAGTGCACTTGAGAAGAATGTATATTCTGTTGTTATTAGGTGGAGTGCTCTATTAGGTCCAATTGCTATATTGTTCAAGTTCATGTTCTCTATTTTCTTATTGATCTTCTGTCTGTTTGTTCTATTCATTATTGAAAATAGGGGTGTTGAAGTCTCCAGCTATTATTGTATTGCTGTCTATTTCTCCCTTCAACTCTGCGGTTTGTTTCATATATTTAGGAGCTCTGAGGTTGGGTGCATAAATATTTATAATTGTTATATCTTCTTGGTGAATTATCTCTTATAACAGTTTTTGATTTAAAGTATATTTTTAATATTAGTACTTCTTCTCTCTTTTGGTTACCATTTATAGAGTATCTTTCTATCCTTTCACCTTCAGTCTATAATGTGTCCTGAGATCTAAAGTAAGTCACTTAGAGACACCCTTTTGTTGATTTTGTTTTTAAAATCCATTCAGCCAATCTATGTCTTTTGGTTGAATTTATATATTTACATTTAAAGTAACTAATGAGAGGGAAGGATTTACTGTTACCATTTTGTTAACTGTTTTCTGTATGTCTTGTAGCTTTTTTGTCCCTCCTTTCCTTTCTTCCTTTCTTCCTTTGCATTTCTTTATTTTTCTCTTGTAGTAATATACTTTGATTCCTTTCTCATTTCCCTTTGTGTATGTTCTATGGATGTTTTCTTTGTGGATGCCATTGCAACTTCATAAAGCCTCCTAAAAATATAACATTCTATTTTAAACTGATAATAATTTTACTTCAGTTGCATACAAAAATCTCTACTCCATTACAGCTCCCCACTTCCTCTATTTTATATTATTGATGTCTCAAATTACATTGTATTCCCATAACATAGGTTTTGGGTTTAAAAAATGCTTTTTGTCACATGTGTATATAAGTTCCCTGCATCAAGATTACTATATTTATTCATGTATTTACTATTACTGGAGATCTTTTTTTTTTTACATTTTTCTTTCTTTTTTACTTTAAAAAGAATCGAGATACTGTTGATGTACAGTATTATATAAGTTACAGATGTACAGCATAGTGATTCATAATTTTTTAAGTTTATACTCCATTTATAGTTATAAAATATTGACTATATTCCCTGTGTTATATAATGTATCCTTGTAGCTTATTTATTTTATGCATAATAGTTTGTACCTCTTAGTCCCCCTCCTCTATCTTGCCCCTCCCCTTTCCCTCTCCCTACTGATAAGCACTAGTTTGTTCTCTCTATATGTGAGTCTGATTCTTTTTTGTTATATTCACTAGTTTGTTGTATTTTTTAGGTTCCACATATAAGTGATATTATACAGTATTTGTCTTTCTCTGTCTGACTTATTTCACTTAGCATAATGCCCTCCAAGTCCATCCATGTTGCTGCAAATGGAAAATTTTCATTCTTTTTATGGCTGAGTAGTATTCTATTGTATATATACATACCACATCTTCTTTATCCATTCATCTGTTGATGGATATTTAAGGTTGTTTCTATATCTTGGCAATTGTGAATAATGCTGCTATGAACATTGGTTTCCCTTTTCTCCACAACCTTGCCAACATTTGTTGTCTGTGGTCTTTTTGATGATAGCTATCAAGTAGACAGGTGTGAGGTGATATCACATTGTAGTCTTGATTTTCATTTCTCTGATGATTAACGATGTTGAGCATCTTTCCATGTACCTGTTAACCATCTCTCGTTCTTTGGTCTTCTGCCCATTTTTTAATCTGGTTGTTTGGATTTTTTTGATATTGAGTTGTATGAGCTGTTTATATATTTTGGATATTAACTGCTTATTGGTCATATCATTAGCAAATATTTTCTCCTATTCTTTAGGTTGTCTTTTCATTTTGCTGATGGTTTCCTTTGCTGTGCAAAGGCAAGATTATTATATTTTAAAATGGCTTCATGTTGCTAACATTCTTTTGTTTCAACTTGAAGAAGTCTCTTTAGCATTTCTTCTAGAGCAGTTCTAGTGGTAATAAGCTCTCTCAGCTTCTGTTCATCTGGGAAAGTCTTAATTTCTCCTTCATTTTTTGAAGGACAGTTTGGCCAGATATAGTATCCTTGGCCAACAGTTTTTTCTTTCAGCAATTTGAATATATCATCCCACTTCATTTTGACCTGTAAAGTTTCTGTTGAGAAATTCACTGAAAATCTTATGGAGGCTCCCTTGTTTGTGAGTCTCTTTTGCTGCATCTAAGGTTCTCTCTCTGTCTTTGACATTAGACAGTTTGATTATAATGTCGCATTGTGGTTCTCTTTGGAGTTTTTTGAGTTTCTTGAATCTGTGTGTCTATTTCTTTCCTTAGAGTTGGGAAATTTTTAGTTATTATTTCTTCAAGTAAATTCTCTGCCCCTTTCACTTTGTCTTTTCCCTCTGGGATTCATACAATGTGTATGTTGGTCCACTTGATAGTGTCCCATAAGTTCCTTAGCTCTCTTCACTTTTCTTCATTCAGTTTTTTCCTTTTGCTCCTCTGACTTGATGATTTTAAATGACCTTTCTTCAGGCTGATTTTTTTTCTGCCTGATCAAGTCTGTTGTTGAACCCCTCATTAGTTTTCAGTTCAGTTAATGTATTTTTCAGTTCAAGAATTTCTGTTTCTTTTTTTTTTTAATACTTTCTTTCTCTTTGTTGATATTCTCATTTTGTTCTTGGTGGGTTCATGGTAGATGAGTGGACGTAAAGGTAAGCACTTGGACAGTGCTGTGAAGTCATTTACTTTTTCTTGTAGGCACACAGGAAGACTACATTTCCCAGTGTCCCCTGCCTCTGGATGGGGCCATGTGATTAGTTCTGATCAATGGAATTCAACTTCTTGGTCCAGCTCCTACGATATACCATGAGGATCGTGGCTGCTCTCATTATCTATGAGGCAGCTATCTGAATACAGAGGACCCAGAAGAAGGCTGCAAGACAATGGAGGATCCATAAGATGGAAGGGACAGCCAACCAGGAACATTCACTTTGTTTGTGTGAGGGAGGAAAAAGTCTTTGTATTAATCCACTGAGATTTAGGTTTGTTATAGTTGTTAGTCCATTCTGACTGATACAGAAATTGGTAAAGGAAGTGGAGTCTTGCTGAAATTAAATCCTACAGTATGTGACATTAGCATAGCAGTAGGTGGTAAGCAGTGAGGAAGCTATGCCGGGGGCTGGAGAAATAGAGATCCATGTTGTTAGAGAAAAAACATTTGATAAAATCATCATTTTTTGAAATGTGAGAGGAAGATCCCATGCCTAATGAGTCATCAGTACCAAGGAAAAAGATGGGAAGTAAAGTATTAACATGTGTGGATATTATTGGCCTTGATGGCAGGGTATTGCAAAGACGATGTGCATTCAGGAAAGACTCAGCCAGTGTAAATGTTGAAATGAAAGGAAATTGGGAGATTCCAGAAATTTGGCACCTTGAAAGAAGGGAAAGACAAGTATTTTGAAGGCCCAAATAGTAAGAGATAGTAGTTTTAAAGCTTTGAGCAATAAAGGCTCAGTAAAACTTATCAGCTGAGTAAAGCCCTCAGGGAAAATTTTAAATTTTGGTTTTTTTTGTTCAAGCTGGATAGGCTCAAGGTAGCTGCCTTTACATTGAGAGAGAGGCAAAGGAGAGGGGTGGGAAAGCACTTCAGGATTTGAGAACTATGACCAGGAAAAAACCTTAGTTATGATTAATAAATGGAACTGAAAGCAAGTAGATTAGCAACCCAGTGTTTGAAGGAATTAAATTTTGTAAGCTACAACAGCCTGGACAAAAACTGGCTCTAACTGTTCAATACTTAAAACAATCATCAGAATGGCAGTGGCAGCGCAGTGGGAGGTGAGCCTGGACCCCACATTCCTCCATGTACAGAACATCCTGGGATCATCTCTCATCTGTCAGCAGCCAAGGTATTTGCAGCAAGTTTCAATGAAACAAGCACAATGGACTAAACATGTTCACTATCAAAAGGTGAACATTTACAACTTCCAATCCTGACCAAGATGGATTAATGGACCAGATTTATTTCCACCCAAAATAACTAAAAATCTGGACAAATATATGAAACAGTATTTTTAAGACATTACAAATTAGGCAATGAAGAACAATGATTCTTGTAAAATGGGAAGAAAATGAGGTGAACCCTGTGATGGTCCCAGCTTAATTCTTAGAAAGGAAACCAGGGAGACCTTAGTGGTCTCCTTAGGTTGAAAAGTTGGATTTGGAAGGCCCAGGTGGCTTGAGTTTGCAGGGCAAATCATCAGAGAGGAAGAGTTGCACAGAGAGAGAAGTCTAGGAATCTGTAGAAGGTTCCTGCAGTATTCACCTGAGTACTGGCCAGTGTGTGAATATGAGAAAATTTCACAAGGCCGGAGAAAGTATTGCCCAAAAAGGATCAGAGGAAAAATCCCTGTAGCTCACACAGGGACAGACATATGTCTGTTTTCAACATCCAGAGGAAAATTATGTAATTCACAAGTTATCAGGTGAGTTTGCCTCAGTAGTGGGGAAAATTTAGCCCCTCTACTAAGATAAACACTACTCTGGCCCTATCTGAAAAAGCTTAAAAACAAAATCTGAAAGAATTAAACTGGCTCTAAGTAACTTAATCATGTCCCATAACAAGAGTCAAGCATATTTATAGGAATACGGAAACAAATAGCACAAAACAAGGTAAAATTTTAAATGTCTGGCATACATTCAAAGATTGCCAGACATCCAATGAAGCAGAAATGTATGATCCGTAATGAAGAGAAAAATCAATCATTAGAAACTGACCCAGAAAGAATATAGATGATAGATTCTACAGATGGTAGATTCTATAGAATAGAAATTCTATAGAATTTATCATCATTATAGTAGGTTGGGACCTTAACACAGTTATTAGAACTGTGTTCAGAAAGAACACAGCACTGTGTCCATATGTTCAGAAAGATAGATGAAAGACTGAACTGTTAAGTAGAGACATAGAAAATATAAAGAATACTCAAATCGAACTTACAGAAAACTATAATGTCTGAGATTTTTAAAAAATACACTGGATGCTACAAATGGTAGATTAGTTATTGTGGAAGAGAAGATTAGTGAGTTTGAAGACAGAGCAATAGAAACTATCCAAAATGAAACACAAAAAGGAAAAATACTACAAATAAACAAACAAAACATCAGTGGGCTGTAGACAACTTCAAGCATCCTAAAGTCCCTGAAGGAGAGGAGGTGAAAATTTTTTTTCCAGCTTTGAGGTATTGCTGACACATAACATTGTGTAAGTTTAAGGTGTATAATGTGTTGATTTGACACACCTACATATTGCAAAATGCTTACCACTATATCATTAGGTAACACCTTTATCACATTACATAATTACCATTTCTTCTTTGTGGTGAGAACATGTAAGATTTACTCTCTTAGCAACTTTCAAATGCACAGTATTATTGTAAAAATACAGTATTGTTAACAATAATCACCATGCTGTACATTAAATCCCCAGAACTTATTCATCTTATAACTGAAAGTTTGTACTCACTGACCAATATCTCCCCATTTCCCCTACTCCCTGGTCCCTGGTAACTGCCATTCTACTTTTTTTTCTGTGAGTTTAGCTTCTTTAGATTCTGCATATGAGTGAGCTCACACAGTATTTGTCTTTCTCCGTCTGACTTATTTCACTTAGCATAATGCCCCAAGGTCCATCCATGTTGTTGCAAATGGCAGAATTTCCTTCTTTCTCATGGCTGAATAATATTGCAGTGTGTGTGTGTGTGTGTGTGTGTGTGTGTGTGTGTGTGCGCTCTGTATTCTTCTTTATCACTTAGGTTGTTTCCACATCTTGCCTATTGTGAATAGTGCTGCAATGAATGTGGGACTGCAGATATCTCTTCAAGATTGTGTTTTCATCTCCTTTGGTTATATACCTGGAAGTAGGATGGCTGGATCACGTGGTAGTTCTATCAAAAGAAATTTTTTGAAGAACTAATGGACACATTAGTAAAAACTATAAATCCAGATACTTAAGAAACTCAGTGAATCCCATGCACAAGGAACAATAAAACTATACCAAGGTACAAGATATAATCAAATTGCTCAAAACAAGAGAAAATCTTAAAAGTAGCTATAGGAAAAGACCATAGATTTTTAGTTGGAATAAACATAAATCAGAAATAGCCTATCAAACTTTTAAAGTACTGAAATATAAGAATTGTCACCCCAGAATTTCTTACCTAGTAAAAATACCTTTCAAAAATGGTGAAATAAAGACCTCTTTAGGTATAAAGATCAAAAAGGAACTCATCACCAACAGATCTGCACTACAAGGAATACCAAAAGAAGTCCTGGGCCTCCCTGGTGGTGCAGTGGTTAAGAATCCACCTGCCATTGCAGGGGACACGGGTTCGAGCCCTGGTCTGGGAAGATCCCGCATGCCGTGGAGCAACTAAGCCCGTGCGCCACAGCTACTGAGCCTGCGCTCTGGAGCCTGCGTGCTACAACTACTGAAGTCCATGCACCTAGAGCCCGTGCTCTGCAGCAAGAGAAACCACAACAATGAGAAGCCTGCGTGCCGCAACGAAGAGCAGCTCCTGCTCGCCGCAACTAGAGAAAGCCCAAGCACAGCAACGAAGACCCAATGCAGCCAAATTAAAAAAAAAAAAAAAAAAAAGTCCTACAAGCAGAATGAAAATGATACCAGTTATAAATCTGGATCTACACAAAGGAATGAAGAGTACCAGAAATAATAACCATGTGGGTAAATATAAAGACTGTTTTTGTTTTAATCTCTTTAAAAGATAATTGTTTAAAGCAAAAATAAAAACAATGTAATGTGGCATTTAAAACACATAGAGAGGGGCTTCCCTGGTGGCGCAGTGGTTGAGAATCTGCCTGCTAATGCAGGGGACATGGGTTCGAGCCCTGGTCTGAGAGGATCCCACATGCTGCAGAGCAACTAGGCCCGTGAGCCACAACTACTGAGCCTGCGCATCTGGAGCCTGTGCTCCACAACAAGAGAGGCTGCGATAGTGAGAGGACTGCGCACCATGATGAAGAGTGGCCTCCGCTTGCCACAAGTAGAGAAAGCCCTCACACAGAAACGAAGACCCAACACAGCAAAAATAAATAAATTAATTAATAAACTCCTAACCCCAACATCTAAAGAAAAACACATAGAGAGCTTCCCTGGTGGCGCAGTGGTTGAGAGTCCGCCTGCCAACGCAGGGGACACGGGTTCGTGCCCCGGTCCGGGAAGATCCCACATGCCGCGGAGCGGCTGGGCCCGTGAGCCATGGCTGCTGAGCCTGCGCGGCCGGAGCCTGTGCTCCACAGCGGGAGAGGCCACAACAGTGAGAGGCCTGCGTACCGCAAAAAACAAAAAAACAAACAAAAAAAAAACACATAGAGAAATAAAATGTATGACAGCAATAGCACAAAGACCTAAAGGGGGAAAATGTAAATATATTATTGTAAGGTCTTTTCTGTACATGGAATGGTGTAACATCACTTGAAAGTAGACCATGACAAATTTTATATGTATACTGTAAACTCTAAAGTAACAACTAAAACAGCGTGGAGTTATTGCTTATAAGCCAATAAAGGAGAAGGACATGAAAAAAATTCTAAGTTGATCCAAAAGAAGGCCAAAAAAAGGGAAAAGAGAACAAAGGACAGATGCAATTTGGCACTGTTTATTAGAGAGCAGATACCGGTGGCAAGGGAGCAGGTGGGAGGGTAAGATGTAAGTGGCTGGGTCTCTAGGTGACTGGGTGGGAGGGAGGGAAGTGGATGGGTGGTGAGTTGAAGGTAGTTGAACAGATACTTCAGCCCCAGGTCTCAGATTCTTCCAGAGCTTTGGGCCATGGTTCTTGGTCTTTCTTACCCTGCCTGACTATTGATTTCTTCCCTCCAGCTGTGCTTCTTTTACAAGGAAGATCCATGAAGAGCTGTGCCATGAATGATGGATAAAATTTAGGCATATAGAAAGGGAAGGAGATGGTGTTTCAGGAAGCGATAAAGTATAAGCAAAGATATAGAGCCAAAAAAAAGGATTGTTCAGAGACAGTTAGAATACCAATTAGGATTGAATGAAGGTTAAGGATCAAGAATTTGTGAAAGCAAAAAAGTTGCATGGCTAACCCTTGTACAATTACTGCAGTGACTGCTATTATTGTTGATTTATTGAGCACATGCTATATTCTAGGCACTATGCCAGAGGTGTTGCATATTTTATAGCTACCGTCTGAATTTGGCATTATTATCCATATACTATAGGTATGTAGATGGGCAAAGCGGGGTCGATTAACGTGGCTATGGACACCTAGTGGGTGAATGTCTCAGATGGAATTCAAACCCAGGCCTGGGCTGCCCCCAGGCAGCCCTCTTTCCTGCCTCATGGAAACGACCTTCTTCCTGAGTGGACCTTGCAGTGGCTTGAGAGATCTTACTGTCTTTAGGGGCCCCCTGCCTGGGGATGCTGTTTTTTCCAGGACTTGAGATCCTTTAGAAGATAAGCCCAGAAGAGTGCGGTTTACCTGGGGTGGTTCTCCAGGATGCTGGGCCTCAGACACTTAGGCAGCAGAGTGGGTACCTCAAATGGGGCACTGCTTCTCTCTCCAACCTGTGATCACCCTCTCTGAGCAAGGGTCTCCCTTCTCCTAGGGACTCTGGAGATTGGAAGGAAAGCTTTCTGCACTGGCTTCGATTCCCAGGTCTCACCATGTGTGTTACCCTGCACTAACCCCTTCATCATTCTGAGCCTCAGTCTTTTCTTATTTGTAAAAGCGGGATCAGCTCCCAGTCCTTGGGTAAGTGGGTGCAGCAAACACTCCATCAAGCTGGATTGGCCCTAGGGGACGCCAGTAAGAGGCTGCAGAGGGTGTCTGGCATCTTACAGGGAATGGCCCTGGTTGCACTGAACTCAAGGCTCCAAGATGCCATGGGAGGGGTGGTGGGGAACAGCATTTAACCTCAGCACCTGGTTCAGTTCCCTGCTCTGCCACCTTTTGGTCTTTGTACCAGCTCTGAACATTTCTGAGACTCGGTTTCCCTATCTCTGAAAGGCGGATGGCCATGGGGCCCACCTCCTGTGGGTGTTAGGAGGACTCCACGAGTAAGTGTCTGCCTGGGTTGGGGACACAAGTGTTCTGCAGTTGGTGTTGGTCCACTAACACAAAGGCCCTAATGCTGGGCAAGGGGTGGGCTCCCGGCATGCAGGACAAGGAACTCCTCGCCTTGCTCCTGTCAGCCTAGGGTTTGGCTGAGCAATGTCAGGGTTGGTGACTAAACAGAGAGAAGCATGAGGGTGAGTGTCTTTTTCTTTTGTGCTCACTAGAAAGCAGCTGAAGGCGCCAAGGGTAAGGTTTCCATAACCCTGGGAATGCTCTGGGGGTCTTGGAGAGAGCCCTGAAATCCACAGTGTCTGCTGGGTCTGGGCCCCTCCTACAGCCCTGATCAGCTCAGCACTGCCCACCCTGCCCTCTTTGACTACTACCTCTGGATCAAGGCTCCTAGGTGCCTCTGGATTTACCACTAAGAATCTTGCTATTAAGACTTTTGTGGGGCTTCCCTGGTGGCGCAGTGGTTGAGAGTCCGTCTGCCGATGCAGGGGACACGGGTTCGTGCCCCGGTCCAGGAAGATCCCA
>NW_020173375.1:3402012-3451289 GCF_003031525.2 Neophocaena asiaeorientalis asiaeorientalis
AAAAAAAAAAAAAAAAAGCAAGACTTTTGTGCAACCTCCGGAAGCTTCTGCTTCCCATCTGACAGATGGGGAGTTGGTCTATCAATGTTCTGTAGATTTCAGTCATTTGCATGTTATCTGTGTTTTTTGCTATTTTGCATAGAATCATCTGTTATTTGCTCAACACTCTTCTTTAAAAACCTATTAAAGACCTATTAAAATGAAAACTTAAGTGCAATGATTTGAAAAGGAAACTCCATGTATACTTACGATGAGTGGAAAAATTGACATAAATAGGAAGTGTCCATAGGGACTTCCCTGGTGGCGCAATGGTTAAGAATCCGCCTGCCAATGCAGGGGACACGGGTCCAAGCCCTGGTCTGGGAAGGTCCCACGTGCCGCAGAGCCACTAAGCCCGTGCGCCACAACTACTGAAGCCCACACACCTAGAGCCTGTGCTCCGCAACAAGAGAAGCCACTGTAGTGAGAAGCCCGCGCACTGCAAGGAAGAGTAGCCCCCGCTCGCCACCACTAGAGAAAGCCTGCACGCAGCAACGAAGACCCAATGCATCCAAAAATAAATTAACTAATTAATTAAAAAAACAGAAAGTGTCCATAAAAATCAAAAGATAAGTTTAGGATAACAGGTGTATCCTATTCTACCTACAGCGATTCCACATACCACACTTGGAAAATGCAGGGCAGCTCCTGTGTTTCCTCCCAGCTCGATGCTTCCATGACCTCTACCTCCTCCTGCTATTTGGGTACAGACCTAGATGGGGAGCACGCCCCATTGTTATTCATCATCCCACTGTTATCTCTGTGGACAGAAAAATCATCCTTGTGGTTTCGCAGGGCAAGGGACAGAAGTTTGGGGCTCCTGCGTCCAGCGAGGCCTCTGATGTTGGGACAAACAATATACCCAAAGAAGAAGTCCCATGTGTTATCCAATCCCATCTGAAGGATTGCTGACATTCCGGGAGAAGCATAGCAGCGGAGAGTACCTCAGAAGCTTATCTGCCAACCTCCTCGGGGACCACCAGACACTCTAGGCAGGCATCCTCCCTCCCTGTCTGTGGAGCAGCCACAGAAAGACAGCACAGCCTCACCCAGGGCTGAGAGCTGCCGGAGAATGTCAGGAAGAGCAGAGCAGGGAGGCAGAAGCCAGGGACACATATGCGCTTATTAGGTCACGTCCAGAGCAGAAAGGAGGCCAGCAGTTCTCTGTAGGACATCTTTGTTGTTAGTATAATAACATCTAATATCGATTGAGGCCGGGGTGTGCTCAGGCCTTGAGCACATGGAATGATCTCGCCTGGACCTCATCCCTGCAGTCAGCCCTATCAGCATTCCCTTTCGTGGAGAGATTGGTCTGGGAAGGTCAGAGAGCTGGTGGGTGGCCAAGGGACCCCAAGCCAGGGCTGGTCGCAGCCACACTGCTACCTTGTTTTCCTGAATGCCCTGTCTCTGGGGGAATCTCTCTCTCTACCCAGTATCATCTCCTGCTGCTCCTTCCTTCTCCAGCCCCTCTTCATTTATTAAAAAAATTATTGCCAATTTATTATATTCCAAGCACTGGGCTTTTCACCAGCCACAAAGAACTTCCCCCCACCCTATACCCACTGTCTCTAGTTCTCCTCCTATTCTCTCTTAATTTTTTAAAATCAACTTTATAGGGCATTTTTAATTTTTATTTTTATTAAAAAATTTTTAACACCTTTATTGGAGTATAATTGCTTTACAATGGTGTGTTAGTTTCTGCTGTATAACAAAGTGAATCAGCTATACGTATACATATATCCCCATATCTCCTCCCTCTTGTGTCTCCCTCCCACCCTCCCTATCCCACCCCTCTAGGTGGTCACAAAGCAACGAGCTGATCTCCCTGTGCTATGCGGCTGCTTCCCACTAGCTATCTATTTTACGTTTGGTAGTGTATATATGTCCATGCCACTCTCTCACTTCATCCCAGCTTACCCTTCCCCCTCCCTAGGGCATTTTTTAGATACTATAAATTTGCATACAATAAGGTGTACCCTCGGATGGATTTTTAATAAATGTGTTCACCTGAGTAGCCACAATCCAAATCAACATATAGAACATGTGCATCGCCCCTAGAAAGTTCCTTCAGGTCGTTTCAGCCAATCCCAGCCAACCCCAGCCCCAGGCAAACTGCTGATCTACTTTCTGTCACTATAGATTAGTTTCACCTTTTCTAGGATTCCATACAAATGAAATCTTACAGTATGTATTCTTTTGTGTCTGGCTTCCTTTGCTCAGCATAATGTTTTAGGGATTTGGTTCATTTTTATGGCTGGGTAATATTCCAGGGTGTGCATATACTACATTGTGTTTAGCCATTCATCTACTGAGGGATACCTGAGTTCTTTCCAGTTTAGGGCCTATCGTGAATAAGGCTGTTATAAATTTATATTTGTGTACAAGTCTTTTCATGAACATAAGTTTTCATTTCTCTCAAAACCTAGGAGTGGAATTGCTAAGTCACATGGCAAGTATGTGTTTACTTTATAAGAAACTGCAAAACAGTTGTACCCTTTTACACTCCCACGATGTCTGAACAATGTATGGAAGTTCTGGTTGTTTCACATTCTTGCCAACGTCTGGTATTATCAGTTTTTAAATTTAAACCATTCTATTGAATCACTGGATGTGCAATGGTTTGTCCTTGTGGTTTTAATCCATATTTCCCTGATTACTAATGCTCTGAGAATTCTTCCATGTGGTTTATTGGTCACTCATACATTTTCTTTTATAAAGTATGCTTAAATCTTTTGCCCATTAAAAAAAATTGAGTTGCTTGTCATCTAATTATTGAGTTGAGAGTTCTTTATATATTCTAGATACAAATCTCTTGTATAATATTTGTATTGTGAATATTTTCTCCTGGTTTGTGGCTTGTCTTTTCATTTTCTCAACAGTACCTTTTGAAGAATGGAAGTTTTTAATTTTGGTAAAATCTAAGTGATCACTTCTTTTAAGCTTTATGTGTCTTGTCTAAGAAATCTTTGCCTGTCCCAAGTTCACAAAGATTTACTCCTATATTTTCTTCTAGAAATTGTATAGTTTTGACTTTTAGATTTAAGTAAATGCCCCACTTCAAATTGATTTTTGTGTATGACGTGAGGTAAGAATTGGGGTTCCTTTTTTTTTCCTTTACAGATATTCAGTGGTTCCTGCATCATTTGTTGAAAAGATGATACCCTTTTTCCTACTGAATTACCTTGGCATCTTTGTTGACTATCAATTGCCCATATATGTTTGTGTTTATTTCTGGGCTCTCTAATCAGTTCCATGGATCTTATGCCTATATAACACTTTACTGATTACTGTAGCTTTCCAGTATATCTGAAAATCTAGTATAAGTTCTTCAAATTTGTTTTTCTCTTTCAAGATTATTTTGGCTATTTTTTTATCCTTAACATTTCCATATTAATTTTAGCATCAGTTTTTCCATTTCTATGAGAAAAGCCCACTGGAATTTTAATTGAGATAGTATTGAATTTATAACTCACACTGGGGTAGAATTGACATCTTAACAATGTAGAGTCTCCCAAACCATGAACATGGTATATCTCTTTGTTTCTTTAGGTTTTCTTTGGTTTCTCTTGATAATATTTTTAATTTTTAGTGAGCAGAACTTGTACATACTGTGTTAAATTGGTCTCTAAGTATTTCATGTTTTTGATGCCATTGTAATTGATATTTAAAAATTTCATTTCCAATTATTCATTGCTGGGAAATAGAAATAAAATAGATTTTTTTATATTGACCTTGTATTCTGCACTCTTTCTAAATTCTTTTATTGCTTCTAGTAATTTTGGGGGTAGATTCCTTAGGATTTTCAACATATAAGAGCATGTTGTCTGCAAGTAAAGACAGTATTACTTCTTCCTTTCTAAATTTTATTCATTTACTTCTTTTTCTTACATCATCACCCAGGCAAGTACCTCTAATATTATGTTGATTAGAAGTGGTAAGACAAATATCTTAGGCTCATTCTTGGTTTCTTTCTTGAGTTCCTACATCATGTCATTATTAGATCATATTGATTCTTTCTTTGAAATGCAAGCTGGTTTGGACTCTAAAGCCAGAAAGCCTGGGTTCAAATCTTGACTTTACCAGTTACTGGCTGTATACTTGGGTAGTTACCTAACATCTTTGACTCAATATTTTGATTTATAAAGAGTGTGATTATACCAACTTTATAGTGGGTTTTTGTTGTTGTTGTTGTTTTGTGAGGATTAAGCCTTGGCTCACGGGAAGTGCACACTGAATGTCAGTATCAAATAGCTCCCTAGGAGGTCTCACACTTCCAGCCCTGTCCCCCTTCAGTCTATTCTCATCACAGCAGCCAGATGGATCCTGTGAACAGATATGTCAGAGCTTATCTCTTTCTAGTTCAAAACCTTGCAGTGGTTCTCATTTCACTCAGAGTAAAAGTCAGAGACCTCCCAATAGCCTGCTAGTCCAGGCTGAGGGGGCTCTATGAAATCCCGCACCTCACAGCTCAGACACCCCCTTCTGCGGGGAGTAGACTACAGGAAGCTGTGTGAGTTGTTGGGGGGCAGGTGAGGGTAGCTGCCCTCTCCCATTGTGAGGTTGCCCTGCCCTCCAGGAAGTGTGTTCTTGCCCAGCCGAAACTCCTGTTCCCTCCCTGAGATAACAGGGCCTCGCCACTGCACACAGGTCAGTCTCGAAGGGGCACTGGGCACAAAGCCCATTCTAAAAGGCTACACTAGCAAGCTGGGGAGGCTGGGGAGACCCCAGCGAGGTTAGCCTGCCCAGCAGTCAAGTTGGCTGATTTCTTGATGAGCTGTGTGTCAAGTCTAGGTAGTCCTGAGGTCAGAGTGGTTCAGCTGCAGCCTCCTTGGCTTTGGAGGAGGCAGGGTGTCTGCTTGTGCCATCTGGAGACCAGGGTCCAGCCTGGTGTTTGAATGTTCTCACTCCATGTTTGGGGCCTCATAGGCTGTACTGGAAGGAGCCTTGTGCTGGGTGGCAGGGGTACAGTGATGAACGAGACACAGGCCTGCCTCACAGGGCTTGCCATCCAGTGGGGAGGCAGACATGCAAATAGCCAATGGAGCAAACATTGGAGTAACAGGAACTTGGACGAGGGTAGACTGGGGGTGTAGCAGGCAATCAGGGAAGGCTTCCTGGGAAGGTCACAGTCCCATTTCTCAGGCATAAAATTTAAACCAATCTTCATTGATTTCTTTAGGGATGGGACTCAGAGGATTTTCTTTCCAGCAGTTTTGGTAAGCTGAGCACGGTCACCCACTTCTTACCACACCTGCACAAATGTCACCTGGTCATCCTATGTGAGTCAGCATCCTTGGCTGGAAGCCTAGCCCAGAGTTGTGCTTCTCTCAACCCCAGCACAAGGGAAGGAGGGGGTTCTGTAATCCCACAGAATTTTGGATTTACCTTCATGCCCTCTGACATTCCTGAGCAATGGGCAAGTGACATTTGTGGTGTCTTTCTTCCAGCCTCCAGGCATCCGAGTATTGCAGAAGCCAGGGCTGTGACTCAGTGCGTTCTGGAACTACCCCCAAACTTCAGCTCACTCCAGCAGACTTCCTACTCAGCCTCCAGGGTGGCCTTGGGCAGGGCGTTCTCATGACGAACTAAACTCTGGGACTGGACTCTACCTCCTTCAAAGCCTGCCCAGCAGGACCCAGCACTCTTGTTGGCCAGTCACAGGGAGACAGACAGACTACTGACACCCCTCCCCAAAGATGGTTCCCCTTTGCAGCAGGTAACACGTTAAGGCCCACGCTGATGCTACGACAGTTCCTTTTATCAAGCCCTTCCTGGGTGCCAGTTGGGTCTCTTCATTAAATGCTTCACCTTAAATCTGAGTCAGTCAGAATTTCCGCCCTCATTTTAGGAAAAAGAGGCTCAGAGAGGTTACTTTTCCAAGGTCGCAGGATCTGATTTGAAACCCAACTGACCATAAGCCCATGTTCTTACCCCTGCAGTCTCTCTCCCTTTCTCTGACGCCGTCAGGAGCTGCAGACCCAGCAGCACCCCTGTGACACACACCATATCGCTCAAGGCTGTTTTCTGGACGGTGGGCACTCGGCCAGGTGCCAGGCCAAGGAGTCTGTGTTTTCTCTTGCGAATAAGAGCTAGTTAGCAGGACACTGATGCATGGTCCAGGAGAGGTGACGGCAGAGTTTAAGTCAGTTCGCTGAGATGCTCTGTGGCTGGAGGGTCACCCTCCCATCCCCACCTTCACATGTCAGGAGATGGGCCAGGAGCTCTCTGTCCTGGCTGCACGTTGAAATCCCCTGATCTGGGTCCCACCCTAGAGACTCTGGGGTGGTCTGGAGTGGGATAGAAATATTACTCTTTTTAGAAATCTCCCCCGCCCCAGGTGACCCTGATTTGCAGCCCCCGGTGAGGACCTCTGGTTTGGATGGTGCAAATTCCTGCTGCTCTTCACCCTCCAGCTCAGGCTCACTGACCCCACAGGAGGTTCTGAACTGGAATCCAGTGGTGGTGCGGGGCCTGAGCCGTGGGGCCTCTGCTGAGCAGACGCTGGATGCACACTCAGGCTGGCTGGGCCATCTGGAGAGCCCGGCTCTTCACACATCTGGGCAGAGGCTGTGCATTTCCCGGGAAAGCGGATCCCAGTCCCTGACTAGCCTCTCCCTCAAGGACTGAGTAACTTGAGTGCTTTGAAATTCTTTCCCTGGAAGTCTGACTTTGCAGTCCTTTGGGCTTGGCTGAGTGCCATTCCCTTCTGCAGTCACAGAGACAAGGTCCAAAGGAGTAGGACGCTTCCTGGAGGGCTCCCAGTGCCACAGACATCATCCATTCTTCTCTTCCTCTCTTCAGCTCTGTCCCTCACTCCTCTGTGGTAAGCTTGGCTCTGCCGCTGAGTCGGGGAGACACAGCGACACACCCTCACAGATGACAGACAGCTGAGTGGCCGTGACAGAGTGTGTGCAGGATGCAGTGGGGCAGGTGAGCGCTGGCAGGGCCGCTGTAAGACAAGTCTGTGCACATTTGCCAGTCAGATCAAATGTTCCTGCTTTTGGCCTACCTGTCCTCCAGTCTGACTCCAGGCCCATGTCCCACTCTGCCCTAGAGAACCCAGAAGTGGGTGGTCAGAGCTATGGCGGGGATTCTCAGTGCCTCTTAGTGAGATACATCAGGGTAGCTGGACTCACAGGGATTCTGCTTTGGGGACTTGATGCTCCTTGGACCACAGCCTCCCTGCCCATGCCACCACCCCGGGGTGGGAGTGGGGATACTGAGGGGTGTCAGGGACATCAGAGCCCCTCCAGACAGAGCTCTGCCAACCTTCTCACTCCCAGCCCCTCATCTGGGGGGACTTCCTGTCTGATGGTTCCTCCTCTCTGCAGGGGCACACTGGCCAGCTTCTGGCCTCAGGCCAGAGCCCTGGGGAGTCCCTTCGTTTCTTCTCGCTTGGCCTGATCTCACTGTACTTCCAGCCAAACTTTCTCAACAAGAGTTGAGTGCCTGGAGAGGGTCTGTGGCCCTATTATCAAGAAGGTGTAGAAACACTGAAACTCTGACAGGTGGCTTCCAGCAAGCCATGGAGCATTAGGGCCAGCCCTGAGGAGTCCCGAGCTCTGATGAGGGTCCCCCAGGCTCTGAGCTCTGATGAGGGTCCCCCAGGTTCTGAACCCTGATGAGGGCCCCCAACCCTGAGCTCTGATAGTGGTCCCTCAGGCGCAAGCTCTGTGATATCTTCTGAATAGGGAACCTTCTCTTGGAGGACTCTGTCTCAGGCACTGCAGCACAGCCAGGGGCTCTCACTACATCCATTTTCAGAATGAATGACTCAGTAACTGACTGCCTTCCTTCCCCCTGGCTGTCCCTCCTTCTCATTAGCCCACGGTCCCCCTACCCCCACCCCGAATGAGTGCCTGCTGACTATCTGCTGATCACCTTTGGACTCACCTTCTCCTTCTTTGAGCATTGCAGATGTGCCCTCTTGGGGGGCATCTAAGCCATCCTTTTCCTTCTACCATGTGCTATCCTGTGCTGATCCTCCACTCTGTCCCCTCTCATTCCATGTGCACCTCCTCTCATCATGGGCAGCAGCCTGCTAATGACTGAGACGGCTCAGGGGGTCCCCGCCTGGCCAGCTTCTCCAGGAGGCCAGCACATTGCAGGAGCTGATGTGGATTTGCTGCTGGGCCTGGGAATGATACACAGGAGGCCGCCTCCCTGGAGAGGCAATGAAGGAAGGCCTATCTGGAGACCCAGAGGTGGAAAAGTGAGGATGGAGGGGAGGGCCCATGGGGAGGAGGGGGTCAAAGATCATGGCCCTTCCCTGAAGTCTGGGAGGACTGGGTCCCCCTCCCTGTGGGCAGATTTATGGCAGGGCTAGTCACCTACCCCTTCCCATATATGTCACATATGGTGGCAGGCCCCGACATAAGAGCTAGAGAGAGATGGGCAAAGAAAGAGAGAGAAGAGGGGAGGGTCAACCTGAGCAAATTGTACCCAGGAGGGCCCAATAGCAGACTTATGGTGCAGAGTGGGGAGACCTAGTGGATTCGGGGATGGGGTGGGAGGCTGGGGCAGAGGAAGTCAGGACAGCATCTGAGCCAGCACACTCCCGCTTACCCCCAGTCCAGTAGGTTCCAATCTTTTCAAGTATATCAGTCCCCTTTTAGTATCCAAAACTCTAATGTCTTTCACATGATTGATAGTATTTTTACCTTCTCTTTATGCTAATAATTTCTAGAAAGAAAAGTAAAAGCAGGCTGTCTACTTAAGTGTGGGAGTGGGACAAAATATTCCCAAATGCTGTTTAGGATGGAATGCCCACAATTTTTAGACAATCAGCTTTGCTTCAATAGATTAATTTCTTCTTCTCAGATTTGATGTACTGTTCTAATTCCATCAAACACATAACTTTGTGTATTTGGATTTTAGTTACATTATTTAAGAAGCCCAGAAATAGTACCATTTTGCTTAAAAATACTTTTTTACTATGGAAATTTTCAATCACAAAAGTAAAGAAAATATTAAAACAAATCCCCATGTGCCCATGACCTGCTTTAATAATTAACATATAATGGGTCTTGTTTCATCTCCAAACCCCACTCCCACTTCCTCCCCGGCCTCTGGGCCACTGGATTATTTTAAAGTAAATTCCAGACATATCATTTCATCTGTGTGTATTTCAGTTTCTGAGAAGTAAGGACTCCTTCAAAAACATAAGCACATACTATTGTGACACAATAAGTTAACAATTATTCCTTAATATCATTAAATATTCCATCATGTTTAAATTCCTCAGTTGTCTCATTAATTTCTTTTTAGAGATGGTTTGTTTAAATCAGGATTCAAACAGTTCGCAAAGTGATTGCATTTAGTTGACAACTCTTAAGTCTCCTGTAATATCTAGCAGTTCTGCCTCTCTCTTTTTGTTTTTTCCTGGTCTTTTATTTATTGAAGAAACCAAGGCATCTGTACTATAGAGTTTCCCATATTCTGGACTTTGTTGATTGCACCCTCTTTGTGTCATTCATAGGTTTCTCTGTTCCCTCTCTTTCTTGTGAATAGTAGTTAGGTCTGGAGGTTTAATCAGATTCATAGGTGATTTTCTATAAGAACACTTCATAGATGGTGTGATTTTGTTCTCATTTTATTGCAGCAAAAGTCACATAAACGCCTGTTGTCTTTGTTTGTGTGAGTGTTGCCCTGCAGAGTTTTTTATCAACATTCTAGCTAGTGGTTTTAAAGGACTGTCATTAATGAACATTGCTTAGATTCATTATTACATTCGGGTGTGCAAAATGGTGATTTTCAAATTCTATCCACCCCTTTTGAATTTATTAGCTAAGATCCTTCTATAAAGAACTTTCCTACATCAACTATTTAGTTACCCTGAAGTATAGTTTGTGCCGGTTTTGCAATAAATGATTGCTTTTTACTAATTTTCAAAATAATAAGCTGGTGTCCTTATAACTTCTAAAGGTGACCAGTGATTTGGATGAGTGTCTGTCTGGGATCTTTACTTACAAAGAGCCATCAAGTTAGCTGCCACAGTCTCATGGATGTCAGCTGAAAACACGCAACTCCTGGGTCAGAAACAATGGACTTTTATTCACGTCACAGCAAGCAACATGTTTTCATGTAAGTGTCAGTCCCCTTGTCTTCCAGGTCCCATGGGGTGAGACAGAGCAGCCCAGGTGGATGCCATACATGCAGTGTGGTTGCATTGCAATGAGACACACTTAGCTTAGAGGATGCGGAGTCACATTTGTCCTGGAGGGAGATATTGCTCATCCCCCAAGGTTGTTCTCTGCTAACATAACCCTGATAAATGGTCTGGGCAACGAGTGGCCAGGGGCTTGCATCCCTTGCCTACCCATAAAAGACATGCAAGGGTGCTCCGGGCCCATGATCTGAGTCAGTATTTTTGTGTTTGTGTTATTATGTATGGACTCAGTTATTTCAAGCATATTTGATGTAAAATTTCATTGCAGTCATTATTCATTTTGATGCTCAAATTGTTTCATGTCTATCTGCTCAAATTGTTTCATGTCTAAGACTTGACTCCTGTGATCTTCTGACATGACCCTAATAGTCTTGGGTAGCATCCTTTCTTTCTAGTTTAACAAGGTATTACAGGCTCACCTTGTAAATTTCCTGCTTCAGCCTCTGGACATTTCTCCCAGAAGCCTTTAATTGGGAGATGGTATTTAGAGACCATAATCTGGGTGTTAGGAGTGCTCATTTCTACTGGACGAGTCATTAATTCTAGGTCTTTTCAGAAGGCAGAGCTACGAAATAGGTATTTGTTTTCTAACATAAAAATAAATTATGAGTCAATATTAATATTTCAGATTAAACTTTAAGATTATAGAATTTGACTTAACATTTAAAATTTTGTATTTCCTTTCTCTTATGCTGAAAATTTTGATTCCTATTAACACTAACAAAATTATTTATTTTATCCTAATATACAATAGTTTCAAAATAATATTACTAATATTATCACTGCAGCATGATTACTGAACTAAGCAACTTAAGCAACTAAGCAAGTTAAGATTCCTATTTAAGATTAAGATTTAATATTCAGCCAAATTACTGTATTTTAATGTCACTTTAATAATTCTCTGTATGGTTAAGCCACCAACTTGATAGCCACTTAAGTTCATTTGATTTAATTTTCTTTAATTATTCTGTAAAACATGTACATGATTCCAAAGTCAAAGCTATAAAGTTAGGTAAATTCAGAGAAATTCAGCTTCCAGTCTCTTCCCCTAAATCCTTTACACTCCCTCTCCATGCAGGATACCATTTTTATCTCCTCTTCAACTGTTGTTGTTTTGTCTTAAAATATAGACAAATATGGACATGTATATACATATATTTCCCCAGCCCTTATATAAAAATGTAGTATACTATACACATGATTCTACACCTTGCCTTTTTTTCATAGAACAATACATGTCCTATTATACCAAAAATGTATACAGAAATTCTCCTCATTCCTTTTCATAGCTGCATGGAACTCCATTGTATTGACATGCTGTGGTTTATTAAATCAGTCCCTGATTGCAGGAAATGTGGATTTCCAGACTTTTGCTGTTATAAACAGTGATTCAGTCTTACAATATGTCATTTTGTATTTTTTGCTAGTGTATCTTTGGGATAGATTCCTAGAAGTAGGGTTGATGAGTAAAGGGGTAAACACTCATGTAATTTTGCTAGGTATTACCAAATTCCCCTTTTTAGAGTTTGTGCTATTTTCCATTCCCATCACGGCATACATTTTAAAGAGTGTGTGACACTTTATTTAATATTTACAATATATCAAAAATTATACATATTTAGAGCAATTTAGACTTATACTAAAATACTGTAGAGTTAAATTTTGAGACAGTACAAAGTGTTTCAGAAATCTTTTAGGGTTTCCCGAGCAAAGTTTTAAAAGACAAGTAGTGTAAGAAACTGTAGAATGAGTGTTTGGTTTATATGCATGTTGTTCCCAGGTGAAGGGTGAGGCTTTGATGTCAGGTAGACCTGTGTCCCCATTCCTGCCTCTCCACCTATTGTCAGGTGACTTTGGATGAGCCATTTAACCTCTCTGGGATTCCTGGGGAAAGTATTTATGGAAAGTGTGAGATGAGGTAATACATGAAAAGCCCTTGGGACAGAGTCTGGAGCAGGTGGACCACCATGAGGGAGAAATTATTGGGAGTTGACTTATTCTTGCCAAGACCACACCATCCCTCCCTGTCCTTGTGGATCAGAGTGGAGAAAGCAGCTATGATGGGACTGAGTGTTAGGGGACTAGGTTAAGCAACTTGCCCTGGTTTGCCCCGGACTTTTCTAGTTTTTGTTCTGAAAGTCCCATGCCCTGGGAACCTCCTCAGTCCCACATAAACTGGGGCAGTTGGTCACCCTCTTGGGGAAACAGGCCTGGGTTGAGGACCCCAGGGACCT
This sequence comes from Neophocaena asiaeorientalis asiaeorientalis, assembly GCF_003031525.2. Taxonomy (NCBI): domain Eukaryota; kingdom Metazoa; phylum Chordata; class Mammalia; order Artiodactyla; family Phocoenidae; genus Neophocaena; species Neophocaena asiaeorientalis. Next base: position 3,414,454 of record NW_020173375.1, read on the forward strand.
CTGCCAGAGGTTGAAGACAGGCAGAATACATGGCAGAACAAAACAAGCTCTTCTCACAAAAGGGACCAGAAGAAATGTTTTGAAGTTAAAATGGAGCCTTCATCTCGAACGGCTGATGCCAAGGGAAGTTGGGGGTGCTTGGTTCCTTTCTCCAAGTCTGTGACTAGGAATAATTTTTCATAAGGCCTTTGGCTTTTTGGTATCGACCATAACTGAAAAGCCCCTTGGCCATCACAGAATGGTTGATATCTTATTGATAACAACAGTTAGGTGTATAGTTAGCCTATTAACTATTCCAAAATACAGATTTTCATGTAATAAAAAGCAATCCCAGGAAAATGTATTTAATCATCCCTATTCATGGGAGGAAGTCATTGTTTAATACTGACCAAGCGAATGAGAACACTGGTGTTTGACAGCCTCAGCTTCAGGACTCATGGCAGGGATTTTCAGGCCAGACTTGGATCACTCAGCTCCAATTATTTCAATATTTTCATGAAAGAGAAATGTCCTTCCATAGACTGCAGGGCACCGCAAGATTGCCAAGAAATAAGCCACTCAGCCAGAAGGTTCGGGAATGTGCTGGGATCCACCGACCCACCTCTTACATTCTCGGGCGGCTGACTTTCTCAACCCACTTCTGACATGCTCCCCGGGAGCATCGCAGGTGATCAGCTCTCCAGTTCCTGCCAAGAAACAGGCCCAGGGTGTGGCACGCCAGCCACTGGAGGTTTAGCCCTGATGGGCTTATAATGTGAGTCATACAACCGAATCCCATTAATTGCCTCTGAAATTGTAACTTCATGTTCAGAATAGCTTAGCAGTTCTTCAAGACCCAATTTGTTTCTCTCACAGGGCACTCTGTCAGTGGGGATGTAACCGTCTCCTGTGGCTGGTCACTCAATCTGTGCTTCCTTTGATCTGACTGTCCACCACCACGTTCCACCCTGGAGTTTCAAGTGTGCTGTGCTCCATCATCCCCGTGGGGGATGTTCTGCCAGTTGTGGTGGCCTGGCACCCTGCAGCACCCAGTGGAGTGAGTGAAGCTTCCCCACTGTGGGCAGCTCTGGCAGGGTGATCCCAGGCGTGGGCAGGATGTCCACTCCCAGCCCCAGGCCCTTCCCATTATTGCAGCTGAGGGTGGGCATCAGACCGAGGACTGGCCAATGGGAATTCCTCTCCTGGGACCACGATTCTCCAACAGAGCCATTCGAGGGCTGAGCAAACGTCTGGACTTGAGCCTCCTTGGGCTGCCACGGTGGGAGCAGCTCAGACGCCACCTGGCTCTCCAGGCCCCCTGCCCGAGGGTTTCCACGTGCCTTCCAGCCTGGGTGCTCTGTGTACGAGTTGGCCAGAGTCCATGGTGTGCCAGGGCCCACAGCACTTGGCCGGCACCCAGTGGTGAGGAAGGCCTGTGGGCCACCATGCTTGGAGACTTGCTTGTGAGGCAGTCTGACTCCTCAGATCCAGGGCATTTTTTTAAATGTTATGAATTAGTTTCTTATTTTGATTAAGTAATACATAAACCTGATACAAAATTCAAAATGTGTTATAAAACCCAGTGAAAACGAAATCTCTCTCCTTCCCACTCCAGCCCCCCACCCCCATGCTGCCAGGATCTTTGTTTCCCCCCCAGAGCTAACCCACACATCCATGATTACAGCGACTTTTAACATCACAAATGGAATCCACCTACTCACACGCTGTTCCGCACCCTGCTTTTTCCCACTGATGACACCTTAGATTCTCAACGTTTCTGATGGGAGGAAGGAGTTGGGTGCTTTTGTTGGAAGGAATAAGGGCCACTTGAAGGGATTGGTTTCAGGGTGGGAGGCTGGCCTCCAGGGGGCTGCAGGAGGGGAGCTGGGTGCAGCCTGTGAGTTGCCCTGTGGATCTTCTAGTGCCACACTGCCTGTTTTCTGTTGGGAGAAATCCTTTTAGAGACTTGACAAGGGCCACTGAGTAAGCTGTCATCCAAGTATGTCTTCTCCATGTATGTGTGTGTGGAAGTGCATTGTGTACGTGCATAAGCATGTATGTGTGTGTATGTGATGCTGGCTGCACACATATTTCTGACACCCACTGCCTTGTGCAGGGTGTGATAGGGTGGGGAGAATCGGGCCTGGTTCGTCTTCTCGCACTGAGCACAGGGCCTGGCACACAGCAGGTGCTGGAGAAACATTTGATCACCTCTTCCTGACCCCTCACCCCCACCCCTAGCATGAATCCCACACATTAGCCAATCTACAGGATTGTTTTCCAGCTTCTCTGCCCCTGCTCAGGAAAGAGTTTTGTTATTTCTTATTGTATTTTGTTTCTTCTACCTGGAATATTCTCCCAAGTTCATGATCGCCTGTGGAAGTTGAGAGTGTGCTCTCTGGCCCTCCTTCTCTGGAATGATTTCCCTGGCCGGCCGGACCAGCCAAAGGCCACCAAAGGCATTCCTCTGTCTCACACAGAACTGTGCTGAACCCTAACGCTTACACAGAGTAGCCCTCCCTGACCCTGCTCCCCAACCTAACACCCACACCAGTGATGTAATATTATATGTGTGGAAGGAACAGCTCTTCACTTAGGCCTGCAGGCTCCCAGTGGCACCTGGAGCCAGAGGTCTGTGACAACCTGGGGCCTCATCTGTGCACCCGCGGTCTTTCCATGGGGAGCCACTGTCTCTGCGACTGGGAACCTTCTGCAGGTAACTTCCCTTTCTTGCTATCTCCTGGCTAATCTTCTCTAAACTCCTGAGAAAGAGGAAGCTGGAGATGGATGAGGGCTTGGCCCACAAGTCCCCACCATGCAGGAGGACTGAGCTTTCTCCTCCTGACTTGCCTGGTTGCTGGCCCATCTGGGGATTGGCAGTCCCCGGCTCCGTCAGCTATGGGCAGAGTAGAGGAATCACGGCTGTCTGGGGCTGCCCTCGGCATTCACTCATTTAATCACCATTTATTCAACAAGAGTTATTCGAGCTCCTGCCATGGGCGGCTGGGCAGTGCGGATGGAGCCGTGAATACCACCACTTCCTGCTCCTGAGGAGCTGGTGCTCTAGGGAGGGAGACCAATGATGAACAAGTAAGTGATGAGCAAACAGCAGCTAAGGTGTCAGCAGTTCTATGAAGCAAATAGTAGAGGAGACCAGGGTGTGCAGTGGGGTGGACACTGGCAGTTGTCCAGATGGTCAGGGATGAGGGGATACCTGAGCAGGGACTCGAAGGAAGTGAGGGAGGCTCTGTGGGAACAGAGGGAACAGCTGGGCTGTGCAGGGGCTGTTCAGGGGAGAACGAGGGCCCAGTGTGCTTGGGAGGGTTGAGCGAGGGGACCAAGGTGAGTGTGCTGGGGGTGGGGTGGGAGCAGATTGTACAGGCCACAGAAAGGACTTTGGATTTGGCTCCATGTGAGCTGGGAAGGGTCCTCTGGACTCTGGAACATTCTAGAAGAGTGACAACTTTGGACTTACATTTAAAAATGATGGTTCTCCAGCTGGTAGACTGTAGAGGGGCAAAGGCAGAAGCAGGGAGACCAGGGAGGAGGCCACGGCAATGACACAGGTAGGAGAAGATAGTGCTTGGGCTGGGGTGGTCGCTGTGGAGGTGATGGGAGGTGGTCCAGGTCTGGACAGATGCTGAAGGAAGGGCCAGCAGGAGTTGTGGTGGGGATAGAGGCACCAGTTTTTGCCTGAGCCCCTGGAAGGTGGAGATGGGGAAGGTACTGAGGTGTCCAGGACAGACCTAGGATACCCCCTCAACCTCGCCATCTGACTCATCACTGAATGGGCTTCCGTTTCTTCTCAAGGCCCATAATTTGTGGTGGTTAGACACATAGGCATGAGAAAAACAAAGCCTTGCTCCCCTTTGGGCCCACGGTGCAGGGCAGCTGCTCTGCAAGCCTCCCTGTATGTAGGGTGCCTGCAGGACCACTGTTTTCACTTCAACAGCCTAACCAAGCCTGGCCAGTCTTTGCAGGAAAACCATCTGTAGCAAGTAAACCCACTTGTCACATTTAGACCAAAATTCTCAAATTTGATACAGGAAGATAGTTTTTAGTAAATAGTTTTGGTAAAATAATGACTTTTTTTTTGCGGTATGCGGGCCTCTCACGTTGCGGAGCACAGGCTCCGGACGCACAGGTTCAGCGGCTATGGCTCACGGGCCCAGCCGCTCCACGGCATGTGGGATCTTCCCAGACCGGGGCACGAACCCGCGTCCCCTGCATCGGCAGGCGGACTCTCAACCACTGCACCACCAGGGAAGCCCAATGACTTTCGTTATAAACAAACCACCCAGCCAGCCTGGCCTCAACTGCAAGACGTGAGGAATTCTGACTCCATCCCGCCATTGTTGTGGGAAATGGCCATGCTGTGTCCTTTGAAACAATAGAGTCTGAGGAAATGTAAACAACGCCCTTTTCCCTTGGTGTCCTGGTGGAACACCCACTCCCCTCCCACAAGGTCTCTGAAAGTTGAATAGCTTCTCCAAGGAGGCTCTTCCACAAAGACAGAGGTCATGACTGACCTCTGGAGCACCCCCATCCTCCCAGCAGACTCTGGCTTTCAGTGAGGAAGTGGGGGGGTGCTTTGTGGGTCTCTGCGTCTGTAAGTTTGGGGACAGAAAGATCCTCAAGTGTCTGCGTCTCTGGACACTGCCGCTTGAGGCTTTGTTCTGGCCACGCAGCAGTGCCTCCCAAGAGGCTGCTCCCCACATGGTAGGGGTGCTTCCTGCTCCTCCATGAAGAAACCATGTCAGGGCCGGGCTGTGAAGCAAGACAGGGACCCAGCAGTTGGGAGGCAAACAGGGGTCCCCCAGTGGCCAGTTCTGACCTGCAGGCTGCAGGACTCTGCAGGAATAATGATGGTGGTGGCTAACACCGATGTATGCCTGACACCGTTCTAAGCGCTTTGCGTGGATTATACCGTCTGATCCTCACAACTGCCAAATGAAGTAGATGACACTGTTGTGCTGTCTTACAGTCAGGGAAACCTAAGCTCGGCAAGATGAGGCAGTGTGCTCGGGGCACACAAGCTGGGAGTGGTGGGGCCAGGGTGGGAGCCCTCTTGGCCCAACTCGAGAGCCCGCATGGTGACAGAGGCCCGTGGTCAGGGCAGGGGGGTCCAGCGCACAGTGGGCGGGGCTTCAGCCATCCTGTCACCATAGCACAGGGCCTTGCAAACACTCACAGGCCTGCTCTGGGGGTTCAAGGATGACTAAGGCAAAGTCTCTGACCATGTGCTAACCCACCACCCTGCCACTGCCTCGACCCAGTCATGTTCTCTAGTGTTCCCTGCATGGGCAAGAGTATAGAAGTGACTTCTGCTGGGACGCTAACAGTACTGGGCTGAGACACCTACCTTTGGGGGCTTGGACTTACAAAGCCCTTCCCTAAAATGGAGGATCGTGACCTTTGGTGGGGTGAACTTTGAGCGCTCACAGGGCCTGGCATGTTGCAGATGCCTGGGGAGGCGCCAGTGAGCAAAGATCATGGATCGTTGAGAGAGGGGCTGCTGCACCGTCAGCCTGGCACCTGGCCGCCTGGGTGAGGCTCCCAGCAGCGCAGGTGGACGCTGTCGATGACTCCCGGGGAACCTGCCCTGTGCCCCTGGAAGGGACGGCACTTGGGAAACGTCCCTTAGCCTTGGAGGCTGTGGATGATGAACGTGTCTCTGAGCACCAGCCCAAGCACCCCCATCTCCCAGTGAGGCTCCTGGGGGGGGGGCGGTGGGTGTGGGAAGCTGGGAGGAGCCTTCAAAGGTGAATGGGAAGACTGGGGGCCACTCAGGGCGGTGTCCAGACAGACACTCCCGACCACAGGACTTGGGGAAGGGAGGTGAGCCTGTGATGTCCAGAGGCCCCTTTCAAGGAGCCAGTCTCTTGGGAACAGGATTCAGGACTTCCTCATGGGCGACGTGGGCAGCGAGGCCAGGAGCAGCAGGGCAGTGCAGGGCAGTGGCTGCGAGCGCCGCCCAACCCACCCTCCAGGCCCTCGAAGACCTTGGGATTAAGTTTCGCGTTCATTCAATGGGTGTTCAGTGAGCACCCACTTGCGCCAGGCACAAAGCAGAGCAAAACCCTGGCTCCCGTGGAGCCCGCCGTCCATCGGCATGGTAAGCCCCCTTCCCGACATGTCAGGACACCTGGAGGGGGCTGTGTCTCTGCTGCAGCCAGAGGGTGGCTGAGTGGGACGGGCTGGAGCGGGAGAGTCAGGCTGTCGGGTGCGCGATGAGCAGAAACCAGCCCAGCTGGACACGGGCTTTCGTAGCTACAGATTTTTGTATTTAAAGAATCTTACCTGGAACCCCATGGAAACAGTGTTTTATTAAGCAAAACTTTATCTGATGCCGTCCTATCTGTAGTGTTTACTTATTAAGCCAACTGATGAGAACAGTAAGGCCATTTTGATGAAAAGAGCCACCTGAAATCCAGGGTTACAGAAATCAATCAGAGTCTCATGCCAACCTCGGCATACAACACCTCCCCCTATATCAGAATTCTTCAGCCTATTCTTTGCTGTGGGGCTGTCCTGTGCCCTGTAGGATGTTTGCCAGCATCCCTAGCCTCTACCCGTTGGATGTGAAAACCAAACATGTCTCCAGATCTTGGCAGGTGTCCTTTGGGGAGTAATATCGCCCCAGGTGAGAACCACTGCCATCTACTTTGATTGCGCAAGATCAAAAAATCCTGTTTCACAGTGAGAAGTATTTGCAATTGTTAAAAGTGTCATTGTTTTCTTTGTTTTGCTCATTTGCTTTTATCAGCTCTCTTGCGGCTCCTAGGACCACCTTTAATTAAATCTTGCTGCTCCTAGGACCACCTTTAATTAAATAAGAGTTTTGTTCTGAGATCTACACAAAGAACACATTCCTGCAGCAGCCCAAGTTAATGTGTTGGTAGTTTTCAATGTACTAAAATTTGTATGTAACACATTTGTGTGGGTGTGTTGTTTTCATTACAATTTTGAGGAATAGGAAAATTTTCATATTAAAAACATTCAGACCAAATGTTGGCGGATCCCCCAAGCCTTTTGGAGGAAGGTTCAAAGACGCTGGTTTCACGTTGGGAAGCAGCCACAGAGAGAGGCCAGGACATGATGATGGTGCAGGTCAGGCGGGAGGGCAGGGTCACTGGGGCCTGTCTGCTGCCCTGAGACCCCAAGGCTTCATCAGACAAAGACTGCAGGATTGGGGGCGGGCGTGCAGAGGACTGGATCCAGTCAGGAGAGATCCGGAACTGAGGGAAGAGAAATAAGACTGATTCAGGGGGTGAGCAGAGGAAAGAAAGGCCTCTCACTCCAAGCAATTCTAAGAAAGAGCCCTCAGTTCTTGGTGACACAGGGCCAGGAGGTTAAACACAGAATAATCATAATTAAAACAATCTGTTTGTACCATTTGATGCTTCCAGAAATTCCCGGGAGCGAGTCCAAGGCGGAGAATCCCAGCAGAAGAGCTGCTGATTGGAAGTGAGAGGGGGGGTTGGGAGGGAAGGATGGAGGAGAGTGTCCTTCCCAGGTCCCAAGGGTCTAGGGCCCGGCCACTCTGGGGATGACAGGGTGGGGGGCACCCCTGCAGGCAGCAGAAACAACAGCTGTCTTTAACGTTCCGGAAAAAATAGTCCTTCCCTGGAATCGGTTTGTTCTCCCTCCTGCAAAATTGGGAGCCACTTTCGGGGCTCACTCCTGGGAAATCTGCCTTGGATATGGGGGACCGCTGACCACAGGCCAGGACTCGCCACACAGCAAAACACGGCAAACCTGACCAGGGGCCTGCCGGGAGAGTTCGGAGCTCAGTTCATCTGGGCTCCCAGGTCTCTGTATTTCAGAATCAAGGACTCTGAGAGTTTTCAGACCTTGCCTGTCCCCTCATTCTGTGGGTCCCGCTGTGCCCTCAGGCAAAAGAGAAGCCCAGCTTAGCAGCTTCTCTGCTCCAGCGTCCTCCGCTAGGGTGACCCAAGCCTGATAAGAGCCTCACCTCACACTTGGAAAGCACCGTACAGCTTCCTGTGACCTCAAACCCTTTCTCTGGCACTGGCAGAGCAACTGTGGGTTCCATTTCACAGATAAGGCCACTGAGGCTTGCAGAGGGCGAGGGTGGGCTTCCTCGGAGGTTGGTGTTCTCACCACACCCAGGCCCTGCCTTGCGGCCCCTTGCCCCTTCCAGCCTCCGGTGACTTCCCTCCCAGCACAGGCCATACCTCCATTTCTATGCGAAGGGAGTGGTTTCCAAAACCAACTGTGAAGTTTCCTGAAAGGCGCTCCAGGGCTGCCAGCTTCAAGGGCTCTGGCAGGGCCCTGCCCAGGAAGCACTGAGCCAGTACTGGTCTGTGGCGTCTGCGGCGTGCTGTGCTGACCCTGGCCTCAGGGGCCTTCCTCTCCTCACTACAGGAGGATGCTGGGGACGGTGAAGCAGGCCCTGGGGAGCCAAGGCCCTTCTGGGAACCATCCTAGTGGAAATACCCCTCCTGCCTGGCCCTGCCCCGTGCTGGGCCGTGCCCACCCTTGGCTTCAGCAGGGCTCGGGCACTGGAAAGAATGGGCCTTAGCTCCTGGGCATTGCAGGAGGCAGAGGTCAGCACATTCCAGGGTTTGGCCTTTCCGCCTCAGTCAGAAAACTCAGCAGATGGAAGGCCCAGGCCTCCTGGGCTGCATGGAGCCGGCAATGGACAGGGTGTGGGGACTGGCACACCCCTCTCTGCTGGGCAAAGCTCTTGGAGCTGCTTGGCCTCTGCTGAGCAGGAACTGACCTGGGAGCCTCCCTCTCCAAGGGTGCCATGAAGCCCCAGGCCCCTGCCCACTCCCAGTGCCTGGGTCCCAGCCACCGAGCCGCCTGAAGGAAGGGTGTGTGTGTCTTCTGGTGGATACGACACACTGCTTCTGGTCCCGCCTCCCATCGGGACATCCCCAGTCACCCTGCCTGGTGTCCCCTCTTGAGGCACAGAGGCCTTCGCTGTCCCTCACAGCCCGGCCCCCTCCCTCCTCCATCCTCCCCTGGCGACTTCTGCTCATCCTTCAGCCCCAGCTCTCCCCTCCCTTCCCCGGAACACCTTTGTGGACCCTGGGATGGCTGGTCCCTTTGTCCCATGCCCTAACCTTTTCCTTCAGAGCATGCCTCATGGTCAAAGTTAATGACCTGAGGTTGACCCACTGACTTCCCCTCTCCAGGCCCAGGATGGCTAGGACAGTGCCTGCCTCTTGTGTGCCAGGCCAGACACTGTGGGAACTGCCCAACTGTGTCGGGTAAGTTGAATGTTCTAGCAGGATTGGGGTTTCCAGAAGGTACTGCCATGAGGCCCTGCACACACCTGGGGTGTGAGAAGTTATGCATGGCCCAGAGAAGGTCCTTGAGGACAGGGCAGGGTTGGGGAGTGTGGGCTCACAATGAAAGGCTAGGATGGAGTGTCAATGTGTGAGGTTGGGCAGGGAGATCGGGTGGCTAGTCCAAACAGGACAAAATGTCTTGCAATAGGTTTGCAGAGAGAGCAGAGCCCTGGAAAAGGGGCAGTGCTCAGCTGGGGATGGCCAAAGGCAGATTTGCTCAAACTTTCATGCCACCAAGGGTCACCAAGGTGGCAGTGGATTCAGAGACAGCGGGTTCACAACTGGTCCCATCTTCTTTCTGGAGCCCCACTTTCCTCATCTGTGAAGTAGGGACCTAACTGATGGGGTTATTGGGAGGTCAGCTGAGGGAATGTTAGCGAAAGGTGAGTCAGATGTCATCTTGCTTTTTCCTTTTCTGCAAAAACTCCGGCCAGGGGTGAGGCCCACAGGAAGTGGTTGTCGTCGTCTGGGTACATGCCCTCCAGTAAAGGGTCACAAATCCTGCTCTTGTGACTCACGCTCTGCAAAGCAATGGTTCCTGCAAACATTGCAGAGGTGAGGAGAGTTTTCCTTGCCCTCCTAGCCCGGTTGTTCCACAAACGTGTTCCAAGCTCTTCCCAGGGACCAGGCCCTGTGCGGGCACTGGGCAAACTGAACGACACTCTGCCCTTGGAGGGCCCCCTTTCCAGGGCTCGGGGAGGCCTGACGCGTGGAGGGAAGCAGACCTTTTCTACAGAGCCGGCCCTGACCAACCACTTAGTGGGAGGCCAGGGCCCAGCCATCGCTTACACTCGCTCCTTGGAGGTCTGGCAGTCCCTGGCTTCCCGTCCTCTGCCAGTCTCCAGCCCAGACTCTAGAACTCAGGGCTCCTGTGGCTGACCACCCCTGACCCTTCCCCACACGGGGATGACCGGACAGCCCGCCTCGTGCCCAAAGCTGAGCTTGGGTAGCTCCCCCTCCCTCACCTCAAAGGACGGTGGCTCCAGCCTTCCAGTCCTCAGGCCACAGTCCTGGTGGCCCCGCTGTCTTTCTCTCCCAGGCCACACCCAGCCTGCCCACCAGCCCTGTCAGCACTCCCTTAAAATAGATGCAAAAACTCAAAGGGACAGAAAGCAGACCTGAGGTTGCCTGGAGTGTCGGTGAGGGAGACGGGACAAAGGGTCATGAGGAAACTTCTGGAGGCGATGGGAATGTTAAGGATCTTGATTGTGGAGCTGGGTTGATGGGGGTGTATGTGTGTCAGAACTCATCCAACTGTGCACTTCATGTGAAGTTTAACGGATGCCACTTACACCTTAATAAAGCTGTTTGTTGTTTATTTAAAAAAACAAACAAAAAAACAGATGTTTCCAGTGACCTCTGTGAGACCCTGGACAATTCCCTTACCCTCTGTTAGCCTCAACTTCCCCAGCTGTAAGATGGGAACCTAACAGACCTTCCAGCTGGATCTCCATGACCCTCCATCCACACAGCTCCTTAGAGGCGGCGCCTATCTTGAGGGGAGGGCGTTAGGCTGTGTAGCCCAGGTTTGTCCCAGCATTTTCCTGATCCCAGCTTGGCTCACCAGCCCTTCCTGCAGAAATGGCTCAGACCAAGTAATTGGCTGGGGATAGGTGGATGCCAGGAAATAGGGCCAAGTCATGTAGGAAAATAAGGAAGTGAGTAACTCCACAACTGTCTGGGCTCCCTCAGGCCCAGAAAACCTCCAGAAAGCTGGAGAGAAGCATGGAGATTTTTGTCAACCCATTTGACAGATGGGGAAACTGAGGCCCAGAAGGAAGTTGTCTCTCAAGTACACTGAGCTAGAACCTGGCAGAGTTGCAGAAATGCAGGTTGCTATTAACTAGACTTACTGTGGTGACCATTTGCAACATAATACAAATATTATGTTGTATACCTGAAACTAATGTAATGTTATGTGTCAATTATATCTCAATTTTTAAAAAAAGAAAAGAAATGCAGGTTACTGGACTCCTAATCCAGTGCTCACCCACAGCTCCCTCCCCTGAGAGTCAGAAGACATGGAGCTCATCCCTGGGTCCCTGGGCCTCTCTAAGCTGGTTCCCCCATGACTACAGGCTCTGCCTTTGGGGCCTCGCAAAGGGCTGCATCCATCTGTGAGCCACACGTATGGAGGATTCCCATTTGGGGCAGGGAGACGAGGGCTCAGAGCCCCGCGATCTGAGGCAGGTTTCAGGCCCTGGAGTTAGAGGGGCCTGGACAGAGCCAGCTGGGACTGAGCATCTGTTGCCTGCTAAGCGCCCCACATCCATCCATCCACAGGTGATTCTCCAACTGCCCTGGGAGGCTGGCATAGTTAACCCCGTTTTACCCCATTTTCTAAAGGAGAAAACTGATTTTCTGAGTGTTGAAGCAGCTTTCTCTGGCCTCAGAGCTGCTCACTGGAGACACCAGGACTGCAATGCAGTCAGCTGCATTCCACAGACTTTCCAAAAAGAAGGCGGAAGAGGAGGAGATGGGGAGAGGGAGAAACAGCAACAGCAGCAGAATCTGGCACTTGCGGCATCAGTACCACCTTGTCCAAGCCACTGTGTGGATTATCTCAGAAGCCTCTTAACTGGTGTCTCTGCTTCCTCTCTGTTCCCTCGCCGTCTGTCCTCAACACAGCAGCAGGGATCCCACTTCTGAGAGACAAGCTCAGGTCCTGGCACTGGCTGTGAGCCCAACCCAGCTGGCCCTGTTCTGCTCTGATTTCCCCTCCTGCACCCTCCTCCCTGCCCACCTGGACACAGAGCCGCCTTGCTGTCCCTACAACGCACCAGGCACCCTCCTGGCCCAGGGCCTTTGCGCTTGTTCTCTCTGCCTGGAGCCTTCATTTCCAGGCATCCTCACGGTCTAACTACTTTCCCTCCAGTCTGTGCTTCAGACGCTTTCCCTGCACACCCCGTTCAATACTGCAACCTGGCCTGACCCAGCCCAGCATTCCTGATCACCCCCACCCTGCTGCCTTTCTTTCTTCCACAGCATTTACCACTTTCCAACATATAACACATTTACTTATTTATTATGCTTATTGTTTGTCTCCCTCTGGAAAACTCTAACTCCATAAGGCCAGTGGTCAGTGTCTCCTTTGTAAACGGATGAACACCAAGCAGCTAGAACAGCACCTTGAACGGTGCCTGGCATAGAGCAGGCCCTTAATGAACACTTGCTGAATAACTGAATTTGCTGAGGTCACTACCCTAGAAAGACATGGGCTTGTGAATCGACCTGATCTGGATTCAGTGCCCACCTCCAGCGCTGACTAGCTGTTCAGTTTTACCTCCTTAAGTCTTCATTTTCTCATCTGTGAAGTATGATTTATACTTTGATATAATGCACATGAGGGGCCTCGCAGACTGCCTGGCCCACGGTGGCCACAGGAGAGCCAACTGCAGGGAGAAGTGACTTTATTTAGCAAATACATGTTACGAGGTGAAGCTCTGGGACATTAAACAGGACGAGCAGACTGGGTGCCTGCGAACTTGACTCAGGTGTGAAGCTCTTCTCAGAGAAAGTACTTTCTTCCTTCCTTGGAAGGAAATGTTCTGGTCCCTGGAGCAGTGAGTTTGAAGGAACAGTGCCAAGAAGTTGAGGAGCCCAGACTCAGCCCAGAAAGTTCACTTCCTGGCAGGGGGCTCAGGGCCACTGACTTCACCTCTCAGGACCTCTGTTTGCTCATCTGTGAAATGAGACAAAGTTGCCTTCTCTGTTGACTCCAGGGGGATTATAGGGATTGAAGGAGAAAGCACATGTGAAATACCTTGTGGGCAATGTAGGATTGCCCTGACGGGTGGGGTGCCCAGCTGCCATCTGGGTTAAGAAGCTTGCTGCTTTGGCAGGTGTTATGGGCTGGAGTGCGTCCTCCCAAATTCACATGTTGAAGCCCTGCCCACACAATGGGACCACACTTGGAAGTAAGGTCTGTAAAGAGATAATTAAATTAAAAGAGGTCCTTAAGGTCATTCTAATCCTATATAGCTGGTGCCTTATAAGAGGAGGAATTTTGGACATGGACACACACGGAGGGAAGGGGATGTGAAGACGCAGGGAGAAGACGGCCATCTACCAGTCAAGGAGAGAAGCCTCAGAGGGAACAACCCTGCTGACACCTTGACCTTGGATTTCCAGCCTCCAGAACTGTGAGACAATAAGATTCTTTTGCATAAGCCCCCTAGCCTGCGGGACTGCAGAACTGTAGTTACAGCAGCCCTAGGAAGCTGAGAGAGTAGGTCTGGATGAGATCACGGAATGTTAGCAAGCCCAGGAGCTGAGCGCTCGCCTCCTCTCCTGCTCAGAAACCCCTCCCCAGACACACATACTGACCCCAACACCAGTCCCCCAGGGCCCTGCATTCACGCCCTGCCTCCCTCGGTCCTGGAGCTGTCCATTTGTGTCCCTCAGTGAAATACCCAGTAATTCAAGAGGAGTCCACTTGGCACCGTGGGGGCCGTCTCTGCACAAAGACCCTCAGGAACACACCTTGCTGAGGTTCCACGAGGAGCGGGTGTCTGGGAGGGTCCTGGTCACATTGACTGGGATGGAAAGTGCAGCCTCTGCTCACCTTTTTCCGAGGAGAGGAGTCTGTTCTCTCTGGAAAGGGCTGGCGCACACCCAGGGCCCCGTGCCCACCTGCCTCGTCCCTCACGTGCTCCGAGGCCCTGTCTGGGGTGCTGGGCTCTCAGGGTTGGGAGATCTGCTCGTGTGGAGGAATTGCCTCTGGGCAGTGGTAGTGCAGATCCCTCCCGTGAGAGTGTGGGGTTCTGGGGGGCTGCCCGAGGATGGCCCTCACTCCTCGCAGGGATCACTTCCGCTGGGGCAGCTCATCTCCAGACCCTCCTCTCCTGCACCAGATTTGTTTAGTTGTGGCCTATGGTGGGTCCACTTGCCCCCCCAGAACCTCCCACCCTGTCCCCCTTTCAGGTCACACACCCCTTTAAACTGCTTCTGTCAATAATGCAGGCTAAAAAGATCAGGGCACTGAGACCCACATATCAACGTTATGAACGTGGACCCTCTTGGAAGAGTTTCCAAGTCAGGTGCTGGGCTAGGAGTCCTGTGAAACCGTGGTGGAATGTATCTTATTTCTTCTGCAGAGTAAGGGGGAAAAAACCAAGGTTTTTCTTGGCAAAACAAGGACACCCACACACACCCCTTTAAAAAATCGAGGCATAACTGTGCGCCTTAGTCTACTGTTGTGTAATTGTCACACTGCAACACGTGGTCTGAGGCCATCTCCTCATCTGACTGGCTCCTGACCTAGGAAAACAGGAGACTGCAGACCAGGCCAACACTCCCCACACCCAGGCTGCCCACACCCAGGCCCGTGGGGAGAGAAGTCCAAATTCCAGCCCCACGGCCTTGCGCCCAACTGCCACCTGGGCTGAAGGAGACTCCAAAGGTCAGTCCCCCTTGGTCAGCACGGGGCACAGCCTCCAAGGAGCTGGCTGTCCTGTAAAAGCCTTGCCTCCGAGGTAGCTGCTGGCACGCAGGGTTTCAGATCCACAGGCAATTCTGTTTGACATTGGACAGGGTCCAGAAATCAGACTGTAGCTTTGGGTGTGAATACTCCATCCCACTCAATTATTTCCAGTGAAGGGTATGGGGCTTTTGCTTCTTCCTTCAAGCTCCTCCGCAAGTATGGATGTTTTCTAACAGAAGCTGGACCACACACTGATGTCGAGGTCTGTGGCCTCTAATCTAACTGCGCAAAGGACCAAATCGAAATGGGCTTTTCCTGACAGTTCCAAGGATGGAGCAGCAGACTGTGTTTGCGGGTGTTACGGGGCTGAGGGACCGGAGGCCCCACCTCTGTCCTCTGTCAGCGGGGGGAGCTCCTGGGAAGGTAGATGACCGAGGAGCTGGCCGGGGGCCCCTCACGTGTAGGCATGCCCAGAGGCCCCTCCGTGCGGGCGGCCCTCTGCAGCCTGGGCTGGAAGGTCCTGGGGGAAGGAAGCCGCCTCTCTCAGGGGCCCTGCCTGCATTTGCAGCAGATACTACGATGCCGCCTAAGCTCGTTGAACCCACTGCCAGGGAATTTCCTCCTCGTTGTGGCCTCTATATTAACATGAAGGCAAATAACCCATCAGGAATACTTAAAAAGACGTTTAGGGAGTTTCCTGGTTACCCCCACACATTAGCTCTCCGTACCCTCCGCTTCGGCTGTCTGATGCCGTTGGAATGCAGAAGGATGTCCCAGGAATCATCAAATCCTGACTAAGTTTTGCAGATGTTCAATTATGCTTCCTAGATGAATCTCACGAAGTCAGGAAAACAAGAAATATGTTCAGGAAAGATTTCCAGCCGTAGCATTTGAAACCACTCCGGACAATCTGTGGTCGGTGGAGCCTCTGCCCCATCCCCAGGGGCTCCGAGAGTGACTGGCTGTCCTGACCACAGCTGAGGGCCCTACCCCAAGGCAGCTGCTCGCTGTGGGAAAGGAAGGAGCTGGAGCGTGGGCCCAGTCTGGCCAGTGCTTTGCTGGCTTTGCTTTCAGGTTGTTTCCCACCGGCTGGAATCCGCCTGACACTGAGGGTCCCCCTCAGGGAGTTTTTAAATCAGGACACACAGAGTGAGAAGCAGAGAGACAGACAGACAGACACGCAGAGGTGTGGGGAAGTCATCATGAGAAAAAGGCAGATCCACCAGGGCAAGAGTTACAGACGCCAGCTTCTGGGAGCGGCAGGATAAGGGGGTCTCCTGGGCACATGGATGGGTCCCTGACAGTGTGGGCTCGCCTCCCAGCCTTGCACTTACTAGCTGTAGGACTGCAGGCAAGTCACAGACCTTCTCAGCCTCAGCATCCTCCTGAAATGGCCAGTGATGGGAGTTATTCCATAAGACTGCTGTGAGCATCACGTGATAACGCACGTCGGGTGTCTGGGGGCCGTGCCGGCACCCAGGCGGGGCAGACGCTCAGCAAATGCTCACTGTTCTTAGAGTTAAACCCAAACCCAAGTCCTGACTTCAGCACAACTGCCGAGGTCCTGCCTGTGTATCTCTCTCTGTCCTTCCTGTCTTCCTTTCCAAAAAACAGCCATCACTCCAACCAACTGGAGTGTCTGTGTTTCTGGCAGCTTGGAAGAGTCTCTCTAACGCGGAAATAAACAGAACCATATCGCCTTGCCCGAGAGCCCAGGGGGCCAGGATGCAAGTTCCTCCAGCGCTTCATGTTAAATGTGTGGGGAAAAGCAGCTGGTAGATGGTGGCTTGGTCTTTGAAGGGTTGGGTCTCAAGTGCCCTTTGGGTCAGTGCAAACAGAGCGAAATGCATTTATGGTGTCGGTCGAGCTCAGGAAGGAGGTGGAGACCATTCCAGGACGGCAGTGGAGGGAGAGAGCTGGTGTCCCTGCTTCATCCAGCAGAGGAACGGCAGCCCCAGGGGCTTGATGGCCACCGGCAGAGAGGCTGTGCCCCTGTCTGTGTGTGTATGTGCACTGGGTGTGAGCACACATAAGAAGGGTAGCTGTGCCAGAGTGCAGGGTGTCCTGCGTCCGTGCACGTGCCAGGATGGGTGTGCGCAGGCTTGTGTCTGGGGACAGCTGCAGGGGTAGCTGAGGTTGGGTCGTGTGCACAGGTGTGAGTGCGGCCCCGTGCACAGGCGGCCGTGCGTGTCCAGGCGTGTGTGTGGCCGGCGCGTGGGGAGATGACCCTTTGTCTTCAGCGGCTCAGATGGCCCCGGCGCAGGATGGGCGTGTGGGGTGCAGCCAGCAGGTCACCTGGCTGACAGGGCTGTGATGAGAGCCTCTACGGGGCCTGCTGTGTCCCAGGAACCAGAGCCGTACAGGAACTGCTGATGGAAGACAGGAATGAGTAAGTCCCAAAGGTTTCTCTGGGTTTTCATTTCAAGGGACACAGAGTGACCTTTGCCTGTGCTACTTGGGCTGCTGCTGCTTTGCCCTTCCCCCAGGGAGGGGAGGTTGGTTTCACTTTTCTTTCTGTTGTTTTCACTTTCAGACTCCCTTGATGAAACACCGAGAAAGGTGGGGCAGCTCTGGCTGTGGGTGCCCCGCTCCGGTGCCAAGGCAGGCCATGCTGCATGGAGGCCGCGGGCTCAGAACCTGCTTGGTCCATGCCAATGGCTGTGCTGGGCCAACACGGCCCACCCGATAAGAGAGGCTGTGACTTCCCAGAGCACATGGAACGGGCCTCTTTGTGCTGCTGAGAAAACAGCTCCCAAGAGGAGGCATGGTTTGTCCAAAGTAACACAGAGATGGTGCCGGAGCTGGGACCCAACCCAGCTGTCAGGCCTGGCATTGGTGGGAGACACCTGGCCAATGGGCCAACAGCAGGTAAAGGCAGGAGCTAACCCCCTGACCCATGTGCTAACAGTCTAAATCAGACAGCGTGGCTCCCTACACCTCTGTTTCCCCAGGCCACGCAGGGTGCCTCCCTCTGTGTGGCCACTTTGTCATGGACCTCACTGTCCCCTCCTGCCCGGTCAGGAGCCAGGCAGGCCCTGCCCACTCCCACTCGGGCCACACTCACCCGACAGGCCGTGGGGTCCCCCCAAGACTTCTCCCAGGGTAATAAACTTGGGCTTCTCAGCTCTAGTCTCCAACCCTTCAGACAGGTCCCCCCTACTCCTAGAAGGGTCCCTTCTGTGTGGCAGGGCAGGCCATGAGCAGACCCGGATTTCTCTCTGGGTTAGCAACCCTCAGCTTCCCATGCCCCCTCCCACTTGGGCTATGCCTGACTTGCCCTGGCGCATTGCCCTCCCAGGGCCTGGGGCTCTGATGGCCAGTCATCTGGGCTCTGCATTCTCCAGAGTGCCCCCAACAATGACAACACCACAAACACACATAGCCCCCAGGCCTCCGTGTGCCCCCACAGATACTGTGCATCCTTAGGCAATACCGATTCCCCCAAAACACCGCTTGCCTTCAGGTCGGCTGCGCCTCTCCTGGTCCCTGTGAAATTGTTCAGCTCTGCCCGAGGCTTGCTCTCCTGGATCCCTCTCCCATTGCTTCCGAGGTGTCTGTCTGTGCTGCAAGTCTGTTAACAAGCTGTGTCCTGGTGGATCCTTGACATTTCTCAGGCTGGAATAGGTACGTTCTGCATTTCAAATAAGATAATGGTAGTCTTTTCCCAATTCACAGAAAAAGTTCATAGAGAGAACTCTCTTTTAAGTCCTTCTCCCATTAAACTTTTGACATCTGTGACCTCAGAAAAAGAAACAGTGACACGTTTGATATAAAGCATCTAGATTCAGTTTCACCCACAGTCTTCACGATAAATTTGGCTATTGTTTATTTTCACCCCACTGACCTGTGTCTGAGATGAAATGCTAGGATGAGGACCCTCGCTTGTGGAATGGATTCAATGGCCCCATTCTCTAGGAGGTCACTCAAGAGTGGCTTTACTGTCACCTGACCAGGGCACACCCCTGACCTGAGTGTCTGGGGAGGCCTGGCCAGGTGGATGCTTGTCATCAGCACCCTGACTTGGCCCGGAAAGGCCATCAGGCACCCAGTGTAGCTAGTCGCTAGATTTAGCGAGTAAAAATAAAGGGCACCAAGTTCAATGTGAATTTCCAGTAAACAACAAATAATATTTTAGTATAAGCATGTCCCATGCAGTATTTGGGACATACTTATACTAAAAAAAATTGTTTGTTGGAAATTCAAATTGAACTGAGCATCCGGCATTTTATCTGGGGACCCTAACTTGGCACCTACGTCCACTGGCACGTGCCAGCCAGTGTCAGAGGCTCTGCAAGCAGCTTGTAACTGGCAGTAAAGAACTGAGGTTTGTCAATGACCTACATGCGTGGGCCGGCCCAGGCCACTCCTGGCATAATGCCCCTCTCTTGGGTTCTAGAAAGTGCATATAGCCTCTAGCCAATCTTACTGATACCCAGACCCTCATCCCCCCAGAGGTCACTCCAGCGCATCAGTTTTTGCAGTGGTCACCAGCTGCATAGTGCTCTGAGTTTATGCTTTCACCATGTCTCTTGCTTTTCTTCCTCTTCTTGGTGCATTGCTATAGGCTGAATGCTTGTGTCCCCCAAATTCATATGTTGAAACCTAACCACCAAGGTGATGGTATTTGGAGGTAGGGCCTTTAGGAGGCGATGTGGTCATGAGGGTGGAGCCCTCAAGAATGGGATTAGTGCCCTTATAAAAAGGATCCCAGAGAGCTCCCTTGCCCCTTCCACCTGTGAGGACACAGCGAGAAGATGCTGTCCATGAACCAGGAATCTGCTGATGCCTTGATCTTGGACTTCCAGACTCCAGAAGTATGAGAAGTAAATATCTGTTGCTTATAAGCCACCCAGGCTATGGTGTTTTGTTATAGCAGCTCGAACACATTTTTAGAAAGGAAAAAGGCAGTGTGACAAGAGCCTTCAGCTCAACATTGCCCTCAGGAGCGAAAGACACTGTGACTGATTCCCACGTGAGCTCAGAGCTGGATGTTATCCAGGTTAATGATACCACTGTATGCATCTGTAAGTTAAATAGTAAATAAGGTTTCTCTATTCTTCGTCTTCAATAATACATCTTCTTAATAATACTTGTGGATTGGAGATATGCAAATGGAA
Source organism: Neophocaena asiaeorientalis asiaeorientalis (assembly GCF_003031525.2). Taxonomy (NCBI): domain Eukaryota; kingdom Metazoa; phylum Chordata; class Mammalia; order Artiodactyla; family Phocoenidae; genus Neophocaena; species Neophocaena asiaeorientalis. Next base: position 3,434,292 of record NW_020173375.1, read on the forward strand.
TCAACATTTACTGAAAAATATCCAATATTTGAAAACTTAGCTAAGCTTATTAATTTCTCCTGTAAAGTATCACACTTTAGGCTGATGTGTTTACTCATATGCTTGTGAAACACTTTGGGATGATTGCTCTAAAAGACGACATCTGAAACACACTCTGCCCCGCATCACAGCACAGGGTTCTAGGGAGGTGCCCATGCCCCAGTCAGCCCTGGGAGGGGTCAAGGACTGGGTTTCTGCCCGCTCCCCAGCTTCGAGGGGCTGGTAGCCACATTTCCCTCGACATCAGTCTGGGCTGAAATCGCTGGCAGGTTGACTCCTATTTCTTCTCGTCGTGGTTTCCCTGAAGATGCCAGGTCACGAACTGCATCAGATGTTGACAGAAGGAATGGGAGAGAGAGGAGCTGCATTGCTTTTTGTTTGTGGAGGCAAAGGGCCAGGATGAGAGGGAGGCAGACCCTGGCCTCGGCTGACTGATGAACGGACTTCCTGCTCCCTCTTCTCCAGGGGCTCTGCTCCAACAAGTCAGGCATCCAAGCCCAGAGAGGGAAACCTGGGGCTCTGACTTTGGGCCACATGGCCCAGCTGGGCAGCGCTGCCCAACCCCATCCAGCATGAGCCCTGCCTGCCTGGCTGGCCTCGGGGGACAACAGTCATCTGCTGGAGCGGCACACGGGGAGTCTTCTGAGGCTGGGGGCCTGGGGCAACACTGCCCAAAGAAAGGACCGCTTTCGGTAGGGGGTACTTGACATGAGTTTAGCTACACAAACTTTAGCATTTTTGTAAATGGTTATGAATTTTTTTCTAATTCGTTCAAAACTAGAAAAATATGACACCAAATCCACCAATAAACATTTATGATACCATGACACGCTGTAGAATGATTTCCTTAACCTCTGCCACCCGGTCACATTGCATAGCCGTTTTGATGAAGATGGCTATCTCTGCCCAGTAAGACTGTGACTTCCTTACAGGGGAGGGCTATGCCTGCATTGGTGAGGTTCTGGCATTGAGAACCCGATCAAGAAGAGAAACTGGGCATGAAAAGAAGCAGAGCTGGGTACAATCTTCCCAACTCTTGGCTCCAAAAAGCAAGTTTATTTTACAAGTTGGCGACAAAATCAATTCTTTAAAAACATCTTTCATTTGCCTTTCATTGACCCCTGGCTCACATGCCTGGCTCTTCTTTGTTCTTTAGTCCTCTTTTGAGGCCCCAGATCTCCTGAGGCCTGGGAACGAGGAGCATCATGTCACGAGGAATTTACAAGGGGAGGGACACCAGCACAGTCACCAGGGGACACCTGCCCTTGCAGATTCCTGGAGCTTTAGATCTCCAGAGAAGGGGAGGCAGCCCTTACATCCCACTGGGGGGTCATCAGAAGGTGGCCCGGGGCTCCCTCTGGGGTGGGGCCCATGGAGGGAGGGCTGGGTTGGCTGAGTGCAGAGGGAGCCCGTGGCTAGGGATTTTCATGTGTGCCTTGGTTGCACATGACTGCTCCATGTTTCCTGGCAGGATGAAAGAGGATTTGTTTTCTGCCCCATCTGAGAACTTTAAAAAGGGAAGGATTAAAAGAAACAGGAAATGCAAGAGATTTCTGTGCATTAATTTTGTATCCTGCTACTCTTACCAAATTCACTGATTAGCTCTAGTAGTTTTCTGGTAGCGTCTTTAGGATTCTCTATGTATAGTATCATGTCATCTGCAAACAGTGACAGCTTTACTTCTTCTTTTCCAATTTGGATTCCTTTTATTTCTTTTTCTTCTCTGATTGCTGTGGCTAAAACTTCCAAAACTATGTTGAATAATAGTGGTGAGAGTGGACAACCTTGTCTTGTTCCTGATCTTAGAGGAAATGGTTTCAGTTTTTCACCAATGAGAATGATGTTGGCTGTGGATTTGTCATATATGGCCTTTATTATGTTGAGGTAAGTTCCCTCTATGCCTTCCTCCTGGAGGGTTTTATAATAAATAGGTGTTGAATTTTTTTGAAAGCTTTTTCTGCATCTATTGAAATGATCAAAATTGATGCACAGAAATCTCTTACATTCCTCTACACTAGTGATGAAAAATCTGAAAGAGAAATTAAGGAGTCACTCCCATTTCCAACTGCAACAAAAAGAATAAAATAGCTAGGAGTAAACCCACCTAGGGAGACAAAAGACCTGTATGCAGAAAATTATAAGACACTGATGAAAGAAATTAAAGATGATACCAACAGATGGAGAGATATACCATGTTCTTGGATTGGAAGAATCAACACTGTGAAAATGACTATACAACCCAAAGCAATCTACAGATTCAATGCAATCCCTATCAAACTACCAATGGCATTTTTCACAGAACTAGAACAAAAAATTTCACAATTTGTATGGAAACACAAAAGACCCCGAATAACCAAAGCAATCTTGAGAAAGAAAAACGGAGCTGGAGGAATCAGGCTCCTGGACTTCAGACTATACTACAAAGCTACAGTAATCAAGACAGTATGGTACTGGCACAAAAACAGAAAGATAGATCAATGGAACAGGATAGAAAGCCCAGAGAAACCCACACACAGTCACCTTAATTTTGATAAAGGAGGCAAGAATATACAATGGAGGAAAGACAGCCTCTTCAATAAGTGGCGCTGGGAAAACTGGACAGCTACATGTAAAAGAATGAAATTAGAACACTCCCTAACACCATACACAAAAATAAACTCAAAAGGATTAAAGACCTAAATGTAAGGCCAGACACTATAAAACTCTTAGAGGAAAACATAGACAGAACACTCTACGACACAAAACACAGCAAGATCCTTTTCGACTCACCTCCTAGAGAAATGGAAATAAAAAGAAACAAGTGGGACCTAATGAAATTTAAAAGCTTTTGCACAGCAAAGGAAAACATTAACAAGACAAAAAGACAACCCTCAGAATGGGAGGAAATATTTGCAAATGAAGCAACTGACAAAGGATTAATCTCCAAACTTTACAAGCAGCTCATGCAGCTCAATATCAAAAAACCCAATCCAAAAATGGGCAGAAGACCTAAATAGACATTTCTCCAAAGAAGATATACAGATTGCCAACAAACACATGAAAGGATGCTCAACATCACTAATCATTAGAGAAATGCAAATCAAAACTACAATGAGTCAAAACTACACCAGTCAAAATGGCCTTCATCAAAATATCTACAAACAATAAATGCTGGAGAGGGTGTGGAGAAAAGGGAACCCTCTTGCACTGTTGGTGGGAAAGTAAATTGATACAGCCACTATGGAGAACAGTATAGAGGTTCCTTAAAAAACTGAAAATAGAACTACCATATGACCCAGCAATCCCACTACTGGGCATATACCCTGAGAAAACCATAATTCAAAAAGATGTTCACAATGTTCATTGCAGCTCTGTTTACAATAGCCAGGATATGGAAGCAACCTAAGTGTCCATCAACAGATGACTGGATAAAGAAGATGTGGCACATATATACAATGGAATATTACTCAGCCATAAAAAGAAACGAGACTGAGTTATTTGTAGTGAGGCGGATGGACCTAGAGTCTATCATACAGAGTGAAGTAAGTAAGAAAGAGAAAAACAAACACCGTATGCTAACACATATATATGGAATCTAAAAAAAAAAAAAGGTTCTGAAGAACCTAGGGGCAGGAACCTGAATAAAGACGCAGACATAGGGAATGGACTTGAGGACACAGGGAGAGGGAAGGGTAAGCTGGGAAGAAGTGAGAGAGTGGCATGGACATATATACACTACCAAATGTAAAATGGATAGCCAGTGGGAAGCAGCCGCATAGCTAGTGGGAGATTAGCTCAGAGCTTTGTGACCGCCTAGAGGGGTGGGATAGGGAGAGTGGGAGGGAGACGCAAGAGGGAGGAGATATGAGGATATATGTATATGTATAACTGGTTCACTTTGTTATAAAGCAGAAACTAACACACGATTGTAAAGTAATTACACTCCAATAAAGATGTTAAAAAAAAAAAAAGAAACAGGAATAACTCAGTTTAGATAAGAGTAGCCAGGATCACTTCAGATCTCTTGGAATGGACAGATTATACTGGAGTGAACGCATTCATTCACTCAACCAATATTTATCGAGCATCTCTTGAGTGCCAGGCAAGGATCCAGGCACTGCTCCACGGGCTGTATTAAAGTGTGGCTGTTTTGAATGATTGAGTCAGATCTGGGTCGCGGTAAGGAAATGAGCACCATGTTATTACAGTGTTTACCAAAGAAAGTGTCACCCTTAGCCTTCATGCGAAGAAAGGCAACCGCTGCCTCAGCGGCTTCGTGCATTCATGACCACGAGCATGCCAGCCCCCTTCCCGTGCAGATGCCATCAGCCCGCCAGTCCACGCCCGCTGCGGGAAACAGGGCAGACCCTTGGCAGGGGCTCACAGTGAGGGCTGCTGGGGCAGAGAGGAAGGAGCCAGGCAGCTGTGAGGCTCAGCCCCTGGGGAGCGAGCTCCTACAGCAGGAATAAGTTCACTGTTTCCTCTTCAGGGGGGCATCTGCCCTGCGTGGAGGGTCCTCTGACCCTCAACCCAGAAGCAGGTGCTGGGGAGGGAGCTCATGGCCTTAGAGGAAACTGAGTAATAATTCTGAATGTAATTATTAGATACCTTTTTTCAGGTCTTTGAGGAAGCATAGCTTTGTGTGCCTTTAAACCACAAAGAATGTGGCATAGATAAAATGCAGCGGTAAGAGAGGAAGGTGTGAGTCTAACCCCGGAGCAGGCAGAGCACCCTCGGATGGCCATCACTGCCCTCTACCTCCACCTTTAGCACCAGTAATGACCATTAACACCTATTTCCTGCTCTCCAGCCACAGCAACGAGGACCAAGAATAAGTTGGAAACTGAGCCAAGAGAGGAGTCAGTCCAACCCAAGGTCAAGGGCCTCACTGTTGTCAGCAGAGCCCAAGTGGAGCCAGAACCTTCTCCCAGTCTGGGTGGCAGGGCCCCACTTTGCAATGAGCCTGTTTTATTCACCGAGGGGCTCAGGACAAGGCACTTTCCTCCAAGGTGGTGCTTCTCAAAGCATGGTCTGTGGACCAGCCGCAGCAGCAGCACCCAGGAACTTGTAAGAAATGCAAATTCTTGGCCTCTCCCATGGGTGTTTGAGGGCTACATACCATGAGGGTGCTGGGAGAGAACCTGAGGGGCAGCTGGAGTCGGGGCAGGGGAAGCAGGAGGGGGCGGTGTGCAGACTAAGCCGGAAGAAAACCTCCACAAGCACGTGTTTGTGGCTGCAGAGAGCCTGCCAGGAGAAGAACCCAGACGTCCAGGGAATAAGTTAACAAGGTCCCTGGTGATCCTGTCACGAGCAGTCCATTGTGATGGAGAAATCCCCAGGCCAGTTTGCAGTGGGTTGAGCCATCAGTGGTAGGTGAGAAAAACAGAGACAATCTCAGGAAGCTTGACCGTAAAAGACGACAAAAAAAGAGGACAGAGGCAAGTGGAAGTCAAGGGGTGAATGGTTCCTCTGTTACTAATGTGGGGAAACATGGAAAGAGAAACAAGTCTGCTGAAGGAAGAGGTTCACAAATGAGAGAAAGAGGTTCACAAATGAGAGAATGAAGCTGCAGCGGGGAGGGAGGAAATCTTAAGGAGCAAATTACTGCCCAAGAAAGCAGAAAGGGATGGACCCAGGGCACAGCCTGAGGGTTGGTCACTCTTGGTCAAGAAGAGGGACAGCCCTTGCCGGAAATTCTCTGGTTTCTAGGCTGGAAGGAAGTGAAAGTAGGTGGGGACAGATAAATGGGAGAACTGAAGGCATTAAAGCACCGTGTGACTCGACCTGGAAATGCGAGGCTGGGTGCAGTGATGAGCCGGAGTCGAATGTGGGTGTTCCGGGGGTGGAGCAGCTCCCAGGGGAGCGAGGCACCCCGCGTGTGGCTGCAGGCGACCCCTTTGCTGGGAGAGAAAGGCCTCCGAAGTGGAGGAGGTCAAGGACTGAGGGTGTGGGGTGGGGGGTGGGGGCTGGGGGTCAGTCCATGTGGATATCCGTGCTGCCCGGGGGCAGTGATGTGGAGGCCGAGAGGAAAAGCTCTGAGTCAGAGTCACGGCCTTGAAAAATGAGGAGAGGGGCCTGGGGAAGGTTGGGAGACAGAAATGAGGAGGGGCTGAGGGGGCCTGGGCTGGAACTCCAAGCCTTGCAAGAGGCAGGGCTCACAGAGAGGAGGCTTGGAAGTGGCCTCTGGGGCCCAGGGGAAAGCCTCCAGCCAGCCCCGCAACCACTGCCTGGGCCTGGGTGTTGGAGGGTGTGCAGCTCTGCCCAGGAGGGCACAGGGAGGTGGGCCCTGAGGGCAGCCAGTTCCTCGAGATGCAGGTGGAGGGAGCAGAGAGGCAGAGGCTGAGGAGGTGGGGGATGGGGACCACAGACCCAGGGTTCAAGGTGGGCTGGGCTGGAAGGGGCGGGACGGGGGGAGCAGTTGGGTCTGGTAGGAAGCATGGAGGGTCTAGGGGTGGAGGAGGCAGAGGATCTGGCTTCAAAGACCTTGAGTTCAGGGCCACGTCCCGGGCCAGGGTAGGAGCCTAGCTGCTGGACTGGGTGAACACAAGCTGAAACACAGGGGCCCAGAGGCGGGCAGGGCCAGCCAATGCTCTGTAGGCTCCGAGCCGAAATCCCACTCCCTGAGTTAGGCCGGACACCTCCCCATGGGGCTGTGGCTGGTGATGTTCTCGTGTTGCCTTTGATGCCCTTTTCTCTCACTCTGCCTGGATAAAGCCCATCCCAGTGCAGCTCCCACCTTCTCCACAAGCCTTTCCTGATCATCCCAATGTACAGTTTCATGTATCTAAACATATAAACAAGATTATATGCCAATCAAAGATTTATCACATATGTTTTATAGGGATGTCACTATATCAGTATATCATGTATATTATAAATGCTTAAAAACAGAAATGAAAAATTATTAGACAGAAAACAGCTATAATAGAAGTTGTGGTGTATTCAGACCGCTGCCCAAAGGATGATCCTGTAACCCCACCAGGCTGCACACGCTCTCCTTTGGGACAGCTGGGCTGCATTATGAGCTGCTGGGGTATGCAGTTGTCTCAGATTTCCTCCGAGTCTCCTTTGTGAATAAAAATTGTGTCATGGGCATAGTGGATGCTCAGCAAATATTTGTGAAAGGGACAAATAAACAAGTGACCCAGGAAGGTTTTAGAATAGAGGCCACGTCACAGCATGGCCAGTGGTGTGGACTTTGGAATCAGACGGGTTGCAGTTCAAGTTCCAGCTCTGTCCCTCACCAGCCCTAGGGCTGAGGGCAAAGTTTTAGGCTCCCTGAACTTCGGTTTACCCCCCCAGTGAAAGGGGGGCAATGCCCGGAGCTCCCCACAGGCTGCTGTAGGCTGGAGTGCACCATGAGGGGGGCCCCCGCCTAGCAGGGGTGTGACGTGAGCCCTCCGAGTAGCCAAGCTCTCATAGGAGGGAACAGGATGCATGTGAATTTCGGCCGCGTTCACTGACTGGAACTTGAGCACCAGGGGAGAGTGGTTACAGCAGGGCTGGACCAGGAGTAGCTTCCCCGATGCCCTTCCAGACAAGGGATCAGTTTGGTTTCAGTTCTGAAAATGGTACTTACGGAAAATTGCTGTGTGACCAAGTGATTCCTTCTTTCTTTTGTTTTTTATAAAGCTTATATTTGATTCATTGTAAAGTAAATTTATCATAGAAATGAGAAAGATGTAGAAAAAATGAGTTAAAAAACTCACATTTCCACCACGGAAAGATCATCTTTATTAACATTTTGCTGTATTTTCTTTTAGTCTTAAAAAATTCTATGCACAAGCTTTTTGAAAAACATAATTGCAAGTATTATATGGGTGTGTGTGTGTGTGTGTGTGTGTGTGTGTGTGTGTGTGTAATCTATATGTATATGTATGAGCCTCTCCCCGTTGCGGAGCACAGGCTCTGGACGCGCAGGCTCAGCGGCCATGGCTCACGGGCCCAGCCGCTCTGCAGCATGTGGGATCTTCCCGGACTGGGGCACGAACCCGTGTCCCGTGCATCGGCAGGCAGACTCCCAACCACTGTGCCACCAGGGAAGCCCCCAGTTTGTCCTATTTTTAATTTGACACCATGTCACAGTGTTTTCCTTATTATTGCAGATTCTTTGTCAGCATGATTTTAGTGACCGTGTACACCCACGGAGCTGTTTCTCCACATGTCTTCGGAGCCTCTGCAGCTCGGCCGTCTCACCAGGTGCTGGGCAGTCCGGCTTCCACACTTGTGTCTTCAACCTCCAGGGCCCGACTCCAGCATGGCATTAGGGCTCCTTGACACTTGAGACCCAGCAGAAGGACGAGGTCTGTGTTCAGAAGACCCAGGTACCAGGCCACGCTCACCTCTTGCCTTCGTTCTCGTTCTTCGAAAGAAGGGTAGTAGCAACCAGACCTGCCTCGCAAGGCAGCTCCCAGGTTAAGTGAGATCCTAGCTCTGAGGCTGCTCTGTGAATTGCCTGGTGTTGTCCAAACCTTGGTTTATTGGATTCGTTAGCACTTTTTACATGCCAGCAACAGGAAATCCAGCACCACACAGCTTAAATTGGCTCACAGAATCACAGCATCGAGATGCTGAGGTCCAGCAGGACCCAGGGCCTGAAGGACACAGTCACAGGCCTCAGTGACCTCTGTACCACATTCCTGCTCCTTCAATGGTCGCATCCTGGGACAGATTCTCCCAGAATGCCCCAGACCCCTCCCTGAAGGAGGCACGCCCCCTGCTGGCAGCCCCGGGAGAGAACATGCTGTCCTGACAGCTCCAGTAGAGGGCCAGGCCCCATGCCCTCTGCCCTAGCAGGGTCCACCCACCTAACCTCATAACCTGAGAGTGGGGAGGGGGTACCCCAAAGGAAGGTCGGGTGCTTCCACCAGAAGTAGGACAGATCTGGGGAGGGGCCAGTCGGAGATGCCTACTTCTCTGGCCATCATTCCTACTACTGTGGCTAGAGGGAGGCTCTCAGAGCAGGAGTCCCCACCACACCCCAGTGTGAGGGAGCTGTGGACTCCCCAGCCTTGGGTTCAAATCCTGCCCAGTCACCCGCCCCCACCTCCTCCCCAGCTGGCTGCACACAGAAGCAGTCAACATTCTCTTCCCGAATTCCCAGCAATGGGGCCACACCCCCAGGCGATCGCTCCTGGTGACCCATGAACAGGGAGGAGGCCTGACTCCCAGTGACCTCATCAGGTGACTCAGCACACGGGGAACAGGGCCCAGGGTGTGTTAGGGACCCCAGCCCAGGTGAAGGGCCCCACGGAGCTTTAGAGGCCCCAAAGTGTACCGCTGAGAACACAGAGCTGATGCTTCCTGGCAGAGCGTGGGCAGGCAGAGGGCAGAGCAGCAGAACGGGTAACTGTCAGAGGAAGCATTGGTGCCATCAGGTCAGGCCCGGGAGCTGGGAAGGCCAAGCTCTGTCCAGTTGGGAAGTGAGGTCTGTGTGATAAGCGTGTCCCCACAAGCTGCTCCCGCCCGAGTGACAGTCGGGCTCCTGCTCTGTCCCGCGGGTGGCATCCTGCTGTCTGCGCACATGTTTACACTTGGTCCCTGCCCCAAAGGCTCACAATCCACCTGATATGGGGTCAGTCCAAACAGCGCCGGAGGGTGTGTGCACAGCCAGGCAGGGCCCACTCCCTCTCCTCGAAGGAGACAGAAGCAGGCCCCAGAATACCCTTGGGAGCTGTGGAGGGAGGGAGGGAAGGAAACAGGGAGCTGGAGGCCTTTCCGGTGAGGAGGCCACAGACCTGGATAAACACAGGAGGAGGAGATATGGGTGAAGAAGCAAGACTGACGAAAGAGCAAATTCCTTCCAGAAGCGAGGCGGGACCAGTGGGAGCGTGAGGCCAGACCTCGACCCAGAGCCCGACAGACAGGGAGCAGAGTAAGATCCAGGTGCCCCAGAGGGACGTCGTCCAGGCCAAGTGGGAACTTTAGAAAATGGAAAAGGTGCGCAGCGTGTGTCCTCGTTGGGGCTTCCGTGGGGTGACCCTGCTTTGGACAGGTGTGAAGATTCAAGGAGAGGGCAAGGTGAGGAAAGGAGGGGCACCTCTGAGCAGGAAACACGTGTGTGTGTGTGTGTGTGTGTGTGTGTGTGTGTACCCTCACACTGCAGCCACGACAGAGCCCGGGCCTTGGGCTCCCAGGCAAGGGTGTGGAATTCCAGGGCTGGGACTGGGACGCTTGGCCTCTCCCAGTGCACACAGAGGGGACATGACGGGGAGGAGAGACCACGGGGCCTGGAAGGAGGCCTAATCCTGCAGTTCCCCTGCTGGACCCCCAACTCCATCCCCAACATTAGGGGAGGATGGGGCTCCAGTTAAGCTTCCTTAGGGATGGGCAGGCTTGGGCCCCTCATGCCTTCAACTACCTCTGGCCTGGGGTGACAGGTGACAGCCCCCACCCAGGCTCAGCTTCCACAGAGGGGGCTGGATTAAGTGTCTCCCAGGCTCCATTGAGCAGAAGCTTCTGGGGAGACGTTTCTGGAGAAAGGAAGCCTCCGAAGGGGAAAGCAGGGAACAACTGAGGAGGGACCAGGGCCTAGGAGGGAGCACTGCTGGCTTAGGAGAAAACAACAACGGTAACAATATGGTGACCACCACAGAGCTGCTCACTCCCCACGCAGCTCGGAGAAAGCGAGCGCTGCACAGACAGGTTGAGCAACTTGTCTTAGGTGATACAGCCAGTAAGCTGACAGAGCTGGGAGAACAAGAGGTCCCTCTTTGGACCATGGAGCCCAATGCCTTGACTATACAGGTGAGGAGTCAGCTCTCTCCGGGAAGGTGCCCACACAAGGTGCCTACAGTTCCTTCTCCAGGACTGGGGATGGGGGACAGAGTGTCGGATCAAGGCAGCCACACCACCTGGCATCTGGGGATCAGCCCTGAGTTGACTCTCTGAGTTCCAGGGCTTTGTCTGGGCTACTGGAGACAAGAAAGACCCCAGGAGGTTCCCAGGGCCTGGGTGGACTTTACAGTAGCAAGTCAGGCCATTCCCCTGGGGTGCTGGCTTTCCTCTACAGGGGCCAGGAGGGGTGTCACTGGTGAGGAGACAAGACCTAAGGGGTAGAAATGCAGCAGGAGGAATGATTTTGAATATCACAGAGGAAAATATCTAGAGGTGTTTGAATTACACTGCTGGCCAGCAGTCCAAAGGCAAAGAGCTTTCTGCAAAAAGTTATCCATCAAGTCCCTGTGTGTAAAAGACAAAAGTCAGAGACACCCCCAACATTCAACAACAGCGGAGGGCTTAAATAACTCCTGGTTGCCCACTCAGCCATTCAAAGAGATGGTGACAAGCCCCTCTCAACGTGGAAAAATGCTTACTGTAAAAAGTAGGAGCTAAATGCTATACTGTGATCTTTCTAAGTAAAAACATGCTTATTGGAAAGAAACGGGAAAAATAGAAACCTGAGTAAAGTTTTAACAGTGGTGTGGAATGACGGGTGGAGTAGAGTTCAAACACAGTTAAATTAGTTTTGAAAGACTATAATATAAAGATTAACAAGCAGTTCAAAAACAAGCGTCATGGCAAAGAGACAAAGCATTGGTTTTCTGGTTACTGGGTAACATCCAAACAACAGGATCCACGGGCCCCAGGCCCTCAAAGGGCCAAGGACACTCTAGATGCTCGCCGACAGTGTGTGGCATGACCCCCAGCAGGATCAGGAAGGTGAAGTCCGAGCCCTGCAGGGAGGCTGACTGGTGATCACGCAGGAGGACGGGCTATGATAACACAGCTTGGGGACAACCTGAACCCAGGTTGATGGAGCACAGAGGATGGGGCCTGGCTGGACTCCTCACTCACAGGGAGGGGTGCAGGGCCAGCCCTGTTGTGGTCTCTCTTTTTCCTGCGCCTGCTGCATCTCCTGCCATAGCAGTGAGCGACCTGCACTGGGTGAGACCTAGAGCTGGAACAGGACACCAAGGCCTTGAGAAGCCCTTCCTGGAAGAAAGCAAACGTCCCATCTGTGTGCCCCACCCTGAGCAAGCACTGGTGTACCCCAGGTAACATGTGACGCAGCTGGGGTCCCAGGAGTGGGACCCCTGCCCCTTCCTCTCTTTGCTGCATTTTCTCATGGGGAGTGGGGATCTAGGTCAACCCCAGGAGGGGCCCAGTGGCCGAGAGAATGGTGTGCAGCAGGTGCTGCAGGAGGGAAGGTGCCAGGTAGAGGGGAGAGGGATGGAGGGCCCTCAGAGCTGGATCTAGAAGGGTCCTGGAGGCCCTGGGCTGTGCTCAGACCCCCACTCAGGGAGAGCACACTGGGCTGGGTGTGCTGCTGGCAGCGGAGGTTCTGAGGGGGCAGGGATGGGTGAGGCCCAAGGTGGCTTCAGACCCCTGAAGGTCCATCCGGTGGGGGACTACACTTGTCCTGTCCGAACGCTGCGAGCGGGGGCCCCCAGGAGCTGGGACTCTATACCGAGAGGCCGGGGTTTGGATCCCGGCTCTGCTACCTCCTAGCTGTGTGGCCTTGAGCAAGTTATTTTAACCTCTCTGTGCCTCAGTTTCTCCAAATATAAAATGGCACTAATAAAAGTAATCCCTCTTATTGGGCTGTTTTGAGGATTAAATGAATCAGCATTGTGCCAGCACGGGGCAAGGACTGTCAACACTGCATGTTTGTCCAATAAAAATATAAACTAGTGGCCAGGGCGGCTCACGGGGGACCGGGCCTCCCCACCAGTGTCACTGACAAAGTGGTGGAGCACTTGGCTGCAGGGGTGCCCTCCACCTTGGTGATGGGGTGGTCATTGGGCCCCCCTCACCACAACCACCCCAACTTGGCACACAAGGAGCTAGGTGGGCAGAGTTAATGCAAGATCGTAGTTGCGTCCAAATTGTCAACAGACCCCCATTAGTGGCTGCAGGAGTGTTGGGTGTGGCTCGGGGACTGATAAACATACCAAGGGGCCCCTGGCCAGCCTCCAGTGACAACAAGGCTGATGAAGGAGGCCTCCAGGGGGCAGAAGGGAGGGGCCCGGAATGCAGGCAGTAGGGGGTTCACAGAGACAGCAAGGGCTTGGAGGCCTCAGGAGCAATGAGGCCTTTCCCAGTCACTGGGTCTTTTTGGACTTCATTTCAGCTCAATTCCATTAAATAAACATTTTAAAGCAACGGGATATGCTCGGCCAAATGGGGGACGCAAAGAGAATGAACACAGAACCGTTGTCTCAAGGAGCTCACAGCTGATTTGGAGCAAGAGAACACCATCAATCCCACCAACCACCAGGCACCGGCAGCTCCCACACCAGCACCAGGAACTCTCGGCATCACTTCACACACTTATAACAGCCCCAGCTTCTCAGAGAAGCTGAGAGGTTAAGCAGGCCAACTAAGGTAACGCAGCTTGTGAAGGGTAGTGGCATCCATGTCTGACTTTGGGGTCTGTGCCCTCAGCAACACATGTATTGTCTCCAATGGAACCTGTGAAAATAAAGGCAGAAACACATGGTATGTGTTGGGGAAGAGCCCCAAGCCTCAGTTTATTCATCTGTGAAATGGGCATAATGACCTCTAGTTTCCTGAGTGACAGGGGATACTGTATGTGACAGGTTCTATTGTTTTTATGGGGGCCCAGAACAGGCAGTAACAGGAGCTGCCCTTGAAGGGTAGAAGCCCAGTGCTATGAGGCAGGCAGCAGGGCAGGAGGAACAGCATGAACAAAAGCCTGGAGGCAGGACATGTAACTGCTCCAGTTTCAAGCGGAGAGAAAGCAGGAGGTTTCAGGGCTCAGATGAGAAGCTGCTCAGCTCCTTTATCTTTCTTCTTCCCTCTGCACCCCTGGGGCAAGTTCTGCCGGCCTCCGTTTGCACTTTCTCCCTTCCAGCTCCTCCTCAGCCCACGTTGTCTGGCTTCTGCTCACATCACTCACCAGAAATACTTGCCAAGGTCCTCGGTGCCAGCCTATAGCCAGCCCGATGGCCATCCTTGGGTCTTATCTTCCCTCCTCACCGTCCTAGGCATGCTCCTGACCTCCTCCTCCTCGAAACACCACCGCGAGGCTATATCAGCATGTGGACACGCACTCGCAGGTTTACTTCCCTCCACGCTGGACTCTTCCCCTCTGTCTCCTTTACTGGCTACATCCCCTGCGTGACCTGGATGTTGCTGTGGCTGGTCCTGGACCTGTTTCTCCAACACATTCTCACCAGGAGACTCATCCTTTCTTGAGGCTTACCCACTGCCTCCATGCCGATGTCCAGGCCACAATCTCTAGCTCAGCGTCCGCCCTGAGCGCTGGACCCCTGTACCGGTCTGCCCGCTGGACGCCTTGCCTGCATGTGCTCCAGGCCGTCTGAACTCAAAAGGAACCTAGGAGGACGCATCGCATTCCCCCAGTTGCTGCTGCCCCTTCTGGTCCCCTCTGCCAGTAGTTGGTGTCACTGATGCAGGCTGCCCAAGTCAGACCCTGGGAGTCATCCCCGCAGAGCTCCTGAGATGCCTTCTAGACTGCCCCACTGCACTCTGACCCCGCTGCCAGAAAGGCCCGTGTAAAATGCCAAACAGCCCATGTCACCCCCTGTTCAGAAGCCTTTAAAGGCTGTCCATTATGTTGGGGATAAGACCTACACTTCACTGCATGCCGCTCGTGTCCCAACCTCTTCACCGCACACCTTCCCACGGTCCCCAGGTCTCATGCTCCAGCCAGACTCAAATCATGGAGCAGATTTACCTTCCTTCACCTTAATCCTCCCAATCCTGGCAGTCCCTAGGGCTCAGCTTGAAAGTCACCTCCTCCAGGAAACCTCCCTGCTGCCCCAGGACGAGTTAGGGTCCTAACTGTGTTCCCTGCTGTGTTCCCATAGCAGATGAGCACAACAGCTCTTTTCCTATGTCACACTGATGCTTCCTCTCCTCACTCCCCACCCTGAGTTCATAGAGTTCACAAGGAACTGTCTTTGTCTTTGTTTTTCTAGTGCTAAAAAGTATTTGCTGAAATCAAAGGATCTGGGAAGAGTCTTAGAAACAGACCCTGGGGGTGTTCTTTGAGGGAAATGGGTTACCCTATGTGTAGACGCTGAAAGGAAGCAGCTAGAGTATTAACTACAATTCTTAGCCGCCTTCTAATGGGTGACCATGTGACCCAGTTTGGGCCAACAAGCCTTAAGGAAAGGTAGCGGAGCGTGCACAGGAGAGATTTGCTTCCCTGATGTGCTCACGGCCCCTTCCTGTTTTCTGTCTTCCACTTCCTCCCTGAAATTAGGAGAGGAGGCTGGCGGTGGAGCAGCCCTCTTGTGATGATGAGCCAGCCATAAGGACGGGAGTCACACACTAAGGAATCTTGAAGGGACCTAGGTCATGACCCCTAGACTACCTACTAGTGGCTTCTTATTATGAAAGACAAATAAATCTCATTGAGGCCCCAACTTCAGCTGGGTCTCCATTACATTTAGCTGCACTCCCCCATAGAAAAGGCAGATGATGGCAGATAACCATCTGTGGGCATTTCTGAATAGACCTTTTCTTTAAAGATGATGCTAGTCCTGACAGTGGGCAGAGGCAAGATGAATGGATCAGGACAAGGTGAGGGCTGGAGAGGCCGACCCTGCCTGGGATTCTGTCAGAGGACCATGGCAAGGACTCACTCAAGGTTTGAGGAAGAGGCTCCAGTCACGGTGGCCCTAATGTGACCATGACCTTGGCCTGGGCCTTCTCTGGTCTCTGCTTGGTTTCACTTGTGAAATGGGGCTGCTGGGATAGATAGCTTTTCAAAGGGCATAGTGCTGCAAGTCTGGGCTTTGGAGTCAGGAAAGCAGGGTTCAGGTTCCAGCTGCATCGCTTACTGGGGGTGTGACTTCCAGTCACTCTTGTTGCTTGACCTCATCATCATCTGTAAAGTCCACATTGTGACAGTGCTGATAACCACTGGGCTAATGCTGGGGTTCTGTGGCATCGTGCCTGGGGGTGCCAGCAGAATGCCTGGCGCAGTCCATCATGGCTGCTACAGCCCAGCGCCCAGCACACATTGAGTGCTCTGTGGGGAAGGCCGTGCTTGTGTTGCAAGTTCTCTGAGACGGCTTACTGGTGACCAGTTTCATGCCTACTCTGGATCTGGGGCTGCTGCAGGGCTCTGGAAAGCCTCTCTGATGCCCCTCGATCTGTGGGTGAGTAAAGTGGCCCAAGGCCACCCACTGTCCAGTGGCTTTCCCTCCAGCACTGTGTGTTGTTGTGTCCAGGGTCCTGGGCCACAGGTAGAAAGGAGAAGCCCCTGGACATCGGACAGCCCAGACCAGGCCCAGAAAGGCATCAGGCCTTGGGTAGAAGTAAGAAACCTACATGGTCCATCTGTCCTGTGGCCCCTGTCTTAGCCGAATCTTCCTGGGAGTTGAGGGGCATCTTATCTTGGGAATAGCTAGGAGGGGGATGTGAGGGTGGGGGCTTGAAGAGGTTGGTTCTGCAGATAACTACAGGAATTACGGAGTTAGAAAAATACCCCCAGAACTGGATTCCTTACTGCAGCTGCTTTGGGCAGACCCTTCTCGTGAAAGTGTCACCTTCTTTCTCTTTTCTGTACTACCTCTCCTGGTGGAAAAGAACTTGGAGGGAAAAAAAGTAAGCGTTTGTTCTATTCCAGCCCTGAAAAGGAGATCAGTGGGTGCATCCCATTTGTCCACGACCTCCCCCGCCTCCCCTCAACACTCCAGGCCAGGCGCAGCCATGCTGACACTCGACAGCACCTCCAGTTTACCTTGGCTCCCGTCCAGAGAGTCCAGGCCCAGCCCGGGGCGGCCCCCACCTCTCCACCTTTGTTACCAGGCCCCTCTACAGCGCAAAGAGCAGTTTAAATATAAATCAGTCCTGGACGCAAACAGAGCCTCGGCAAGTCTCAGAGCCATCACCGGAACTGAGAGCCCAGGTTTTCGACGAGTGCAAACAAGCAGAGACCGACTCCGTAAACCTTCCTGAGCGCGTCGGGAGGGGCGCGGAGGCTCCGTTTCCCTTCACAAGCGTCGGCGCCTCTCCGACGCCCCTGGCTCCCGCTGGCCCCCC